>NW_024376347.1:0-75212 GCF_016808335.1 Panicum virgatum
ACCCTCTCTCCCTCCCGCTCCCTCTCCTTCTCTGCCCGCACGCACTATGGCATCGGCCCACTTTTTACAGCAGAGGCGGCTCAAAAAGGAGCCGCCTCTGCAGTGCTTTCGGTGGGCCCAAGGCATGAGCTGCTGCTAGTAGGGGAACAGCAGAGGCGGTGCATGCCATGGGCTGCCTCCGCAAATAGCAGAGGCGGTCCATGCGGTCGACCGCCTCAGAGGCGGCGCGCAACACGGACCGCCTCTGTTATATGCGGAGGCTACTAAGGGAACAGTAGAGGCGGTCCATGCGTGGGCCACCTCCACAAATAGCAGGAGCGGTCCAGGCGGTCGATCGCCTCTGATATTTTATTTATCAGAGGTGGCGTGCAGCACGGACCGCCTCTGCTGTAGGCGGAGGTGGCCCGTCCCCTGGACCGCCTTTGCTATTTATTTATCCGAGGGGGCCTAAGTTATGGACCGCCTCTGCTATTTATTTATCAGAGGCGGCCTACATTTTGGACCGCCTCTGCTAATCCAAGTGTATATAAGACACTTTCTTCCTCCTCGCGACTTTGCAGACATTTGGAGGAGCTTGGAGCCCAACAATGGCTTCCATGAATTGAAAAGGAGAGGGGGAGGTTTTCGTTTTTATTTCTTTGAAGATCCAAACTTATTGTGGTAAGGCTGCACTATCCCTTTGTTAGATTTAAGTATCATGAAGGAAAGTTGGTGAATCTACTTATATTGCTCTCATTTACGGCGCTCTGTCTCTGTCTCTCATTTATGGCTCTGTCTCTCATTTATGGCTCTCCTCTCATGGTCCAATAATTGAACCTAGCTATGAATATATACCAAACAGCTAGCTTGATGGACAATTTTGTGGATCTTTACACTTGAGATAATATAGAATTAAATTTGTCAATAGGTTGCTAAGAAACATTTCTTCCCCTATGTAAATCTTAAGATAATCACATGTTTCTCTCTCTACATAATATAGGATTTTCATATGGTCGATAAATTAAATCCTCCAATATGGATATACTCTTCTATATATATACTGTCTCTGGATCTTAAGAAAACCCAAGCATGTGTTTAACATCTATATATATTTTAATCGAACCAAGCAACATAGGTGTACGTTTACAACGTACAAAATTCAAGTTTTTTTAAATGTATGTTTTTATAAGCACATGTATTTGTACCAGTCAAATAATGTAAGTTTGTTACGAGATCAATAGTCTATTATCTCAAGATGTGCCACGGAATGTTTTGTGAAAATTTAATTTGTAGATGGCTCATCGGTGGATGTATACCATGAAAAGGACGGAGAGGGCTGTTCCCGTGTTGAATTGGATAAATTCATTGATGTTGCGAAGATGGATGCGAGGATCAAGGGGGTTTCTGGTATATGGTTGCCCTTATAGGAAGTGTAAAAATCAGAAGGTCTGGGCAGACACAGTCACCATCAGGTCACACGTGATCATTGAAGGATTTGTTGATGACTTACTCCACTTGGGTCCATCATGGAGAGCATGACACTCCTTCTGATGCAGATGATAGTGAAACATTCTTCGATGCCGACCTTCACATGACGTGTTCTCGTGTTGATGGAAATGATGACGGCGGTGGTGGATACATAAGCATACCTTCGGGGAGTTTAGAAGGCCAATATGGTGATGATGATAGTGATGCAAATGAGCTGGAACAAATGCTGAAGCACTTTAAGGCGGATGTCCTTATTGGGAGCGCGAAAGGGTTAGAGCATTTCAAGGTGGTAGAGGATGCTGCACACCATAGCGTGTACGAGAAAGGGGGTGTCCAACTCATTGGTCTGAGCTACGGTTTGTACTCGAGCTGTTGATTCTGAAGGCCAAGTACGGATGGGTCTGACTCTAGCTTCAACGATCTGATGAAACTCTTATCCTGGTTGCTTCCGAAGCCTAACTTTGTGCCTGAGAACATGTACTAGGCAAAGAAGATTATTAGCCCATTCACAATGGGAATTGAGAGAATACATGCCTGCCCGAACTACAGGATACTATATCGAGGGGAAACATTTGGGAAACTAGAGAAATGTCCAACATGTGGCACTAGTTGTTACAAGCAAAATGACATTTACAAGGACGATGATCAAGCATCCTCCAAAAGGAAGAAGAGGAAGAAAAAGTGTGTGCCTGAACCTTCCGAAGAAGATACATGCTTAGGCATAGACGTGAACAAGAGGAGATTCCCCAAATTGGTTATGTGGTACCTCAATCCAATCGACCGCTTAAGGCGTATGTTTGCAAACCTTCGAGAAGGAAAGCTGATGTGTTGGTGGCATGAAGAGCGGATTCAAGACGAGGGTAAGCTTTCACACCCAGCCGATGGCACGCAGTGGAAAAGGTTTGATGAGATGTACCCCGAGTTTGCGAATTACCCAAGGAATGTGAGGTTTGCACTAAGGACAGACGGAATGAATCCTTTTGGGGAAAGAAACAGCATACACAGCACATGGGCAGTTATATTGACCATATACAACCTACCGACCTGGCTTTAACAGAAGAGGAAGTACATAATGTTGTGTATTCTGATACAAGGGCCGAAACAACCGGGCATTGATATAGATGTCTTCCTTGAGCCATCTGAAGCTTTGGAATGAGGGTGTGTGAATGTGGGACGAGTATGCTAAGGACCACTTCACATGCAGAGGAATTATAATCGTTACCATTAATGACTACCCTGCATTGTTCTCGATCTCTGGACAGATCAAGGAAGACGGGATGTTTAGTATGGCTGGATGGCACGATGTTTGTATACCTGGATGGTTCAAAAAAAATTTGTGTATCTAGAAGTACCGCCGGTTCCTTGTTGAAAGGCACAAATACTGCAGGAAGGCGTTTTACGCCCTCTTTGATGGTAAGGCAGAGTCAGGTTCAATACCAATAAGAAAACACAACAGCAAATATGTTTTTGATATGGTAAGGAAGATAAACATCAGCTATGGCAAGAAGATCAAGATAACTAAAGCCCCTATAGAGGGCATGCCTTTCAAGAAGATGTCAATGTTCTTTAAGTATTTGCCATACTGGAAGGACTTGGAGGTTCCACATGCCATCGATGCTATGCACATAAAGAAGAACGTGTTCGATAGCACTATTTGTTTGTTGATGGATGTAAAAGGCAAGACAAAGGATGGCTTGAGGTCACGTTGAGACCTCGTGGAACATGCGAATGGGAAAATTATGCTGCCAGCCGCTAGCTACAACCTGACATTAGGAGAGAAAAGGGAACTTTGCCTATGTCTACGTCGTCTAAAAGTGCCAACCGGGCTGTCATCTAAAATAAAGAAGCTAGTATCCATGAAATATTTATCGCTAAGTGGATACAACGCTCACGATTGTCACATGATGCTAACGGTATTCCTCGCGGTTGCTATAAGGGTTGCCATGCCTGCGTTTGTGCGTATGGTAATAACTCGGATGGTCTACTTCTTTAGCAAAATCTCACAAAAGGAAATTCATTTAGATGAATTGGATTCACTGCAATAGTTCTGCATGGAGACTATGGCCTAGCTAGAGATGTGTTTTCCTCCATCACTTTTCAACATAATGCCACACCTCATGGTACATATGGTCGACCAGATCCATGCACTTGGTCCTACCTACTTACATGAAATGTGGGCATACGAGCGTTTCATGGCGACTCTAAACCACTATGTTCTCAATTGTGCTTGTCCTGAGGGGTTCATGATAGAGGCTTATTGCACCGAAGAGATTGTAGAATACTATCAGGATTACTTGGTGGACAAGAAAGGTATTGGCGTGATTGCATCTCGTCACACGGGAAAGTTAGAAGGGAAAGGAACGAGGGGGAGGAAAACATTCGTTGATAGGGCATACCATCAAGTGGCAAGCTCTCATTTCAGTGTCCTACACCAGTTAGAGATTATGTCTCCGTTCATCGAGCAGCACCTTAATATTGTTCGCAGCAGAAAGCAACAGCCGATCAGATGCTTGGGTCATGAAGGAGCACAAACAACGATTCGCCACCTGGCTCATGGACCAAAACATAGAGGAGGGAACAACTGTTGAGGGAGTCACATTGAAACTGCTGGCTTTGGGTCCTTTTGCACAGGTCAGGACATGGCAGGCATACGATATTAATGGGTATACATTCTACACATTTGCCAAGGATAAGAAAAGTGTCTGCCAAAACAGTGGAGTTCGGATAGACGCCAACGATGACACGACGGGAAACAAGGTCATATTTTGGCCTTATAGAGGACATATGGGAGCTTGACTATGGAAGGACCATTCAGATTCCTGTGTTTAGGTAACAATGGGTCAAACACCCACAAGGTGTAGAGGTGGACAACTACGGCCTGACGATTGTTGACCTGGCCAAAGTTGGCTACAAAGATGACCCTTGGGTACTCGCCAAATGAGTTGCACAGGTTGTATATGTCCTTGACCCAAGCCAGAAGATCGAGAAGCACATAGTTGCCTCGGACAAACAGACTATTATCGGGGGTTGATGGTGTGAACAATGTGGAGGCCTTCAATGACTATGATGACATGCAGGTCTTCACAGATCTACCAACCAAGATCAAGATTGTAGAAGCAAGCATAAAGGATGTTAAACCATGGTCATGGCTGGATGGAGAGACAAGATTTGTAACCGCCTAATGCACTATTGTTATTTAATTTCACATTGTAACCTTTGCACGTCAAATATTTTGAGTTTGATCAAAATTTGTCTTCTATTTTTCAAAAACAAGTAAATATTAAAGGAGTAAATATAAAAAAGGATGTAACAAGTAAATATAAGATAATTATGTATAAAAGAAGTAAATAAAAGACAATATAAAACAAGAAAATATGAAAAGGAGTAAATATAAAATAAGGGAAATAACAAGTAAATATAAGATAATTATGTATAAAAGAAGTAAATAAAAAATTATATAAAACAAGAAAATATGAATAAGTAAATTATAAATTATAAATAAGTTAGCAGCAGCAGTTGACGCTATCCACCGCGGCTGCTAAGTGACTTAGCAGCAGCGGTTGGAAAGTCCACCGCTGCTGCTAACTATGGGCAAGCCGGCTCCACTCCACTTATCAGCAGCGGTGGACAATTTATCCACCGCTGCTGCTATATGTTAGCAGCAGCGGTGGATTACGTTCACCGATTCTGATAGTGTCCCATATTTTTTTCAACATCGATTTTAGTTTTTAAACAGTGTTCTTGTGACCCTCCACCAAAAGTTGTTTTGGTTTTTTGCTCCTCTTGGGCCTATAAATACCCTCCAGTGCCCCCACCTCTTGCCAAGCTACATCAGTAGAAACAATGCCTCACATATTCTTCTCCTCCTTCCTTGCCTTTCTGCTTATTGGGATAGGTTGCATGTAATGCAAACTCCAAGTTGTGGAAAAATCCTAATCTCTCGCCGGATGCAACTATTCCGGTGGGAGTTCCAGGTTGTGGAAAAATCCTAATGGATTTATTCCATAACCAGTTGCCTTGCAGCTGCCCTACCCTCCTTTATAGAACTTGCAGGTGGTGTACATCTCAGCTAATATGAGTCCTACCCACCGACTGAGAAAATACTCACTGAGGTGTACACCACCTGCAAGTTCTACAAAGGCGGTTGCAAATCCATCAAGTTAGTGGATAAATTGTGTGTATGTTGACATTTTTTTATAGTTGTGGAGAAAATGCTTGCTGAGATGACTATAACATGAGTGCATGGCAAATGTGTTCTTGTTGTTTAAGGTATGATATTGCAAGAATATATAAAAGTAGAGGGGTAAATAGAAGAACTAAATATAAAAGAAAGAAATAGAAGTAAAGGAGTAAATAGAAGAATTAAATATAGAAGAAATGTATTCTTGATGCAGGTTGGAGAAATGTATTATAGAATAAATATAATAAGTATAAGGCACTTAGCAGCAGCGGTTGGAAAAATTCACCGCTGCTGGTAAGTGAGGGTGGCCGGACCCACTCCATTAGCAGCAGTGGTGGACATTTACTACCGCTGCTGCTACGAGACTTAGCAGCAGCGGTTGGAAAGGTGCACCGCTGCTGCTAACTGTGGGCGGCCGGCCCCACTCCAGTTAGCAGCAGCGGTTGACCCTATCCCTAAAATCCACATATTGCCGGTGTTTCTTTCATATGGCTTCCACTCACCACCTGGGTCACTTGTGAAGTTAGCCTCATCGTCTAAGTTTCAACGTGATACATAGTTCACTTTATCCTTTTCATGTGGGGGCTTGCTATTATCTTAGTATAGCATATTTATTGAACTAGAGAACTTATTTGCATTTTTTTTGTCAACACTACAATATTTTATGAATTTAATTGTATTTTTGATGGTTTACTGCAAAAAGAAATTAACAATACACAAATAGCCTCGGAAAATAAATATATTTTGTGGAGGGGTATCATATGTCCATATAGCATCCCAAAAAGTTTGGACAAGAAAATCCATATGTTGCCGGTGTTTCTTTCATATGGCTTCCACTCGCCACGTGGATTACTTGTGAAGTTAGCCTCATCATCTAAGTTTCAACGTGATACATAGTTCACTTTATCCTTTTCATGTGGAGGCTTGATATTACCTTAGTATAGCATGTTTATTGAACTAGATAACTTATTTGCATTTTTTGGTCAATACTACAATATTTTATGAATTTAATTGCATTTTTAATGATTTACTGCAAAAAGAAATTAATAATACACAAATAGCCTCGGAAAATAAATATATTTGGTGGAGGGGTAACATATGTGCTCCATGAAACATCTCAATTAATAATGCAATACACAACGTTTCTGTATATGTATAAATCACTAATAATGTTTGCTTTATCAACTATTAATTCCCGAAAATCCCTATGTATTGTTGGCCCCTAACTGAAAGGCATCTTATGAACGTTGTGGCCGACCTCTGCCGTTTCACAATGCACGAAGTATGCAACCGGCAAGGTCGGTTCTTTGATCCAGAGTCATACCTAACACGCGACGACAAATTCAAACGGCTTATCGACTGGGAGCACCATTCATTTTAATGAACTTGTATTAATTATTTCTGTGCAGCCTTCTGTGCATATATTGTATGTTTGTATATATGTGTAAATATATATATATGTATATCTGGTGAAGCTGGATGTATATAGGATAACAAATGTGTGTTAACTTTGTCACAGATTTATTATCGCATGTGTTAGAGAAAAAGCAACGAAAATGCATTTCAATTATATATTCGAGGTGTGCTACAATACCGGTGATCCCATTTTGTTGATGTGTTTCGAAAATACTAAATATCTGCATTTCAAATCAAATGGCAAATGCTATCACAAATAGCGGGAACCAAATGCTTTTAAAATGGCGGGAAACATAAACAGAGCAGGACATTCAAATGTTGCGCCAATATTCAAACATTAGCAGAGGCGGTGGAAAATTCATTACACTGCCTCTGCTACAGAGTTAGCAGAGGCGGTGGGTACAACCCACCGGCTCTGCTAGACCAAATAGCAGAGACGGTGCACAGAGTCCACCGCCTCTGCTAAGTACATAGCAGAGGCGGTTCGAATCACTGCTGCTGCTAGCTTCGGGTTAGTAGCAACACTAGCGCAGCAGCGGATCTTTCCACCGCCTCTGCTGTGGCCTCTGGGACCGCCTCTGTAGTGCGTTTGTGTACTAGTGGCACTCTCGCCCTCCACAATGCTGGAGATTATTTTAACTTGTATGTTTTATGTTTGGCTTGCACTAGACCGTCGATCTAGGCTCTCGCATGGGTTGGATTCTTTAGAAACAGGTATGCCCACAAATCCAACGCAACATACGCATCTCCGCAACACTTAGTTGTTGAATATGTCTTCTTTTAGTGAGCCAACACTCTGCACAGTACAACATCGCAGGTCTAATAGCCGTCCTATAGAACTTGCCTTTTAGCTTTTGTGGTACCCTCCTGTCACATAGAACACCAGATGCTTGACGCCATTTCATCCATCCTGCTTTGATTCTATGGCTCACATCTTCATCGACATCCCCATCTTTTTGTAGCATCGATCCCAAGTATCAAAAAGTATCCTTCTTGGGCACTACCTAACTTTCCAAACTCACATCTCCTTCCTCTTGTCTAGCAGTAACGAAGTCACATCTCATATATTCAGTTTTAGTCCTACTAATTCTAAAACCTTTCGACTCTAGAGTCTGCTGCCACAACTCTAGTTTCCTATTTACTCTTGCTTGGCTTTCATCCACTAGTACTACATCATCAGCAAACAACATGCACCATGGGATATCTCCTTGTATATCCCTTGTGACCTCATCCATCACCAAGGCAAAAAGGTAAGGGCTCAAAGCTGATCCTTGATGTAGTCCTATGTTGATTAGGAAGTCACTTGTGTCACCGTCATTTCTTCGAATACTAGTCACAACATTGTTGTACATGTCTGTAAGGAAAATGGACCCCTACCCATTATACCTTAAAGGTTTTGGGGTTTGATGACAACATTAACCAATGGAACTAAGATTGTGTCATGTTGTATGTGATTAAGTCCCAGGGATGAAGATGATGGCTTGGTGTGTAAAACACCTCATTGAAGGCATCAAAAGGCTATAGAAGAGGTACAAGTGAAGACTAAGCAAAGACCCAAGTCACGGCAAAGAAATACGGTGAGAGGACAAAGCTGCAGAATCAACTTTCACACGACGGACGGTCCGCCGTGTAACGGTGGACGGTCTGGCGTCCACGGACCTGCGGCTGCATGGCATCCGACAACAGCCCGGCGACAAAGTCTACAAAAGATGGACGGTCCAGCGTGCAACGCCGGACGGTTCGTCACTACACAACGGACTACAGCGGCCGAGAACGCGAAGGAAGGAAGGAGCGGCTAAGTTACACACGACGGACGGTCCATCGCTACACGATGGATGACAAGGAACGAGAGATATTCAAGACAGCAGGCAAAGCAACTCTACACGACGAACGGTTAGGACTTTATGATTTTCCCCCCCTCTTAGGCGTCCGGTTCACTTTCAATGTCCTTAATGAAGGCCACATACTTTGTTAGGACTTTATGATTTTCCAAAGCCCACCGCATAACCTTCCTTGGTATCTTATCATAAGCCTTCTCTAAGTCTATGAAAACCATGTGTAGGTCTTTCTTTAGCTCCCTATGCCGCTCCATAACTTGTCTTAAAAGAAAAATTGCTTCTATGGTTGATCTCCCTGGCATGAACCCAAATTGGTTCATGGTAATACACATCAATCTTCTCAAACGATGCTCTATAACTCTCTCCCATAGCTTCATCATATGGCTCATCAGCTTAATCCCTCTGTAGTTAGTGCAGCTTTTGATATCTCCCTTGTTCTTGACGATTGGTACTAATATACTTCTCCTTCACTCTTTGGGAATCTTGTTCGATCGCACAATCTGGTTAAAAAGCTTTGTTAGCCAAACAATAGCTATATCTCCTAGGCATCTCCACACCTCAATTGGGACCGCACCAGGGCCCAGTGCCTTGCCCCCTTTCATCCTTTTTATGGCTTCTCTAACCTCAAACTCTTGAATCCTACGCACAAAGTGTCTATTGCCATCATCAAAGGAGTCGTCCAACTCAATGGACGTGCTCTCACTCTCCCCATTGAACATGTTATCAAAGTACTCACGCCACCTTAGTTTGATGTCCTCCTCCGTAACCAAGAGTTGATCCCTTGCATCCTTAATACACTTGACTTGATTGAGGTCCATTATCTTCCTATCACGAACCCTAGCCATCTTGTAAACGTCCTTCTCTCCTTCCTTTGTACTCAGCCTTTGGTAAAGGTCATCATATGCTCTGCCCTTTGCCTCACTCACTACTCGCTTTGCAAACTTCTTTGCCACCTTGTACCTCTCTATGTTATCTGTACTCCTATCATAGAACACACATTTGTATCGCTCTTTCTTCTCCTTAAGGGCCTTTTGTACATCCTCGCTCCACCACCAAGTCTCTTTAGTTGCACCTTTGCTCCCTTTGGTAACACCAAGCACTTCCGCAGCCACCTTCCTAATGCAAGTTGCCATCTTCTTCCACGTGTTGTTTGCATCTTCCCCTTCTTCCCAAGAGCCCTCCGTGATAACCCTTCTCTTAAAGTCTTCCGACGCCGCCTCTTTTAGTTTCCACCACTTCGTTCTCACGGCTTTGACTTGTTCATCCCATCTGGTACGTAGACGAAAGCGGAAATCAGCCACACGAGCTTGTGTTGAGAGACAACACACTCTCCCGGTATTACCTTACAATCCAAGCATGTCCTCTTATCCTCTCTTCTTTTGAGAATGAAGTCAATCTGACAAGCGTGATGGCCACTACAGAAGGTCACCTCCCTAAAGAAGTTGTTGGCTACCATCAGATTGTAAGCTATAGCAAAGTCTAAGACTTCCTCTCCCTCCTGATTCCTACTACCATACCCAAACCCTCCATGTGCCACCTCGTAACTTGCATTAGACAACCCTACATGGCCATTGAGATCTCCTTCTATGAAAAGCTTCTCACTGGTGGGTACCGCTCTAACCAAGCTATCTAGGTCATCCCAAAACTGCCTCTTTGTACTCTCATCATGGCCTACCTGGGGAGCATACGCACTTATAACGTTGAAGACTAAGTCACCAACAACAAGCTTGACTAGGATGATCCTACCCCCAGCCTCTTGACGTCCACCACTCCATTTTTCAGACTCTTGTCAATCAAGATGCCCACTCCATTTTTGTTTGCAACTGTTCCTGTGTACCAAAGCTTGAAGCCTGTGTTCTCCACCTCCTTCGCTTTCTGACCCTTCCATTTCGTCTCCTGGACGCATAGGATATTTACACGTCTCCTAATCGCTGTGTCAACTAACTCTCTTAACGTACCTGTGAGGGACCCTACATTCCAGCTACCTAGATGGATCCTAGTTGGCACGACTAGCTTCCTTACCCCTCGCACTAGCCGAGTCAGGTGCGAAGACCCTTGCTCATTTAGTACTACACCCAGGAGACGATGTAGTGCGCCACTGAGGAAGCGACGACCCGATCCTTGCCCACTTAACACCGCGTCCAGATCACGATACGGCGCGGCACCAAGGGGGTGACGGCCCGGCCCTTGCTCATTTAACACCATACCCGGGTTGCGATATGGCGCGCAGCTAAGAGGGTTACGCCCCAATGGTTTTCTCTTGGGTTTCATCTCCATAAGAGTAGCTGGGTTCTACATTGGCTCGCCACGCCTAACACAACCCTCCTCCTTTATCCGGGCTTGGGACCGGCATTGTTGAAACATCGTTGAAACAACACGGCAGAGATAAAATAAAGGCTTCAACGGTTTCAAAAAATTAGATTGTGAAGGAAATGATCAGATAGAGCTAATACAGTTTGAACCATCATGGTGGCCAATAAAACCAATAGGGAAAAAATTTGATCATCACACCATCATGGTGGCCAATAAAACCAATAGGGAAAAAATTTGATCATCACACCATCTCCTCACAGAAAAAACAGCACTGCTACATACAAAAAGTAGAACCAGGACCAAAGAAAAAAGCTCACCCAGAATTCAGTATACAAACATGGCACACAAGCAGAAAGATTGAGAGACTGAAGAGTTGTGACTCATCTGCATACATCAACAGCAGTCTTCCCACTCATAGGAGAAGCAGGAAAAGGGAAGAAAGATTTCAAACAAGGTGCACTAGCACGAACTTGAAGGATCGTCCAACTAATTAGTGCACTGACGTAGCTATTCATAGTAGTTAATAGTTGTGCACTTGTGCTAGCTCCTGATTGTGTGTTGTCCATTCAAATGATAATAAGTATATACTAGAAACACAGCGCGGCTTTGCCGCACCCTCAATGGAGTTGACCAGTACACTATGTCAATATTAGCAAGATCAAACATATTAATCCCACTTGGCAGCTGTTGGAGCTCCGTTTTTCTTGTTCTGCCTTGTAAATTTTACCTTCGCCCCTCTGGGCGTTTCCTACTTTTCAATATAACATGCAGCTCTCCTGCAGGTTCATTAAAAAAACAGATTAATCCCATGTTTTAATGGTTCCATAGCCTATTCTGAGTATATAGTTAGCTGTTGCATACGTAGGATGATCATATTGCAAAAGGACAATGTTGTGTAATAATAAAAAGGTAAATTTGTCACCTGAGTTAAAATCTGATGGCCAGCTTAAGATTTGGGTCAGAAAATTCCGTCTTGTGCATTGTTATTGTTCTGGAGCAACTCGATGTTTCATTAGAGTATTGTTCCTAGTATGGAAGCATTTGCCTAGATCCAGCATTCAAGTGCACTTGTTGGCCTATCTCGCCCGACCCCTAGCAAGAAAATGTGTCTATCAAAGTGAAGTACCAGAGTGAACCAATCCATGATAATATAAAGATTAACTATCACAATGCTATGATGGCACCAAAATGCTAAGCAACATGCTACATGTATAGAACTATAGATGGCACTCAATCAGGTGGTCTTCTTCTGCTCAGTAGTTTGATATCTTTGGGATCAGCTTGCATGCTCTGAAAGTTACAGTATAGTAGGAAGTATAGATCATAAGGTAAAATAGCAATAAAAATTTTAATTTGTGATACTTAGCCCACTCATTTTTGCATAAGGACAATACAAAGCATTGTAGCATTAAGATTCAAATCACAGTGAATCAGTGATGCTTTAGCATCAAAGGGTTAACAGACAGGAAAGTATGAAGAACTGATTCGGGGGAGAGTATAAGCAAAAGTAGCTTACTCGTTGTCATAGTTTATGCCTGGACAGTCAGCCTTTGTGCATGTATCTTTGGAATAATGAAAATTCAGTACTGGCAGATTCCTTATCATATTGTCCCACTAGTATCTTTGTGATGTTATGAAGGCATAGAGATTTATTTATTGTTTCTTTTCTTTAACTTCAACATGGCTCATGTTGTCCAATGCACGCTGGTACTATGACCAATATTGCCTGAACACACTAGTATTATGGCCAACTATGAACATGAGAAAAATTACAATGCAAAACTCTCAAATAAGATTTATAGTTTACATGTGTTAGCTAGGAGTACTCAGTTTTAGTTTGTATGTTTGGAAAAAATCAATCTTTTTGTTCAGGCAATTCCCTATTATTTTGAAAGAATGTTGTTTGACAGTTCAGGGTGGAAGCTCATTTAGCAAGGTAATATACAATGTAATCGTAGTCTTCAGTTGGCCTTGCACAACGGACAACGAGATGCAAGCGACTACTAATTTACAATTAAAGTACCAGAAACGCTAACAAAGGTCGTACAAGTAGGGTAGCCTTTGTTACCTATTCCATGTTTGAATTTCAGTACCTTGTGAAGCATATTAAGTCTACGGATATTAAAAATAGTAGCATAGCATTGTCCACTGAAATCACTGGATCAAAATATAAGGCCATTATACCTAGAAATAATTTTTGCCTAAAGGAATAGCGAGTGGCTCAAGTAATCAGTGGACCGGTTCTGCCTACTTACTGGACAAATAAAGCCTTGATCACTGCGATCTAAACGGACATATTATTAGTCGACATTCTGTCGAACACATGCAGCGTGTGTCAGACATTTGGCAAGCTAGCATATCTATGACAGTAGGTGTGCGCCGAAGACAGTGCTGCTGTTACTATCCAGGCAGCTGCCCAGGCGCCGGGAGGACCCGCGGAGCACCGGCCTTCTTCGTCGCTCGGCGCTCGCACCTTGCTCTTCACCAGCGTGTGGACAGCTGGGCGCCTCCACGGGCAGTGGGATGAGGGTGCCAAACGACGGTTGCTCTGGCGCAGGTGGGGGGGGTGGCGCCGGTGGAGCCGAGGGAGGAGGCAAAGCCCGGCCCTGTGGCGCAGCATCCCGAGCACGGGCCCCGTAGCCGGGAGCAGTGGGATGTGACGAGGGGTTCTGCGGGCGTTGGAGGGGTGCGATAGGAAGGGGGATGGCGCCGCATGTCCGGCGCCGTGGGTCCTATGGGTGGCTGCAGTGCCCTCGTCCTCTCCTTGCTATAGCCTATAGGTAACAAGCATAACCATACTAGATAGACTAGCCAAGAGTATTCGCATTCTTATGACACCAGCCGATCAACCCGTGACAGTGCATTGGCTAGTTTTTGTAACGTGAAATAATTAGTTTTTTGGGGTATGATGATACATTGAATGTAATATTTTAGCTTCCTTTGGACGAAAATTGAGGTGAAAAGACAAGCAGATAAGATTGATAAAGAGTAAAATACATCTTCGGTCCCTAAACTTGTCACGCTGTGTCATCCCGGTCCCCGAACTCTGAAAGTAGATGATTGGGTCCCTAAACTCAGTTCGGGTCTCAACGAGGTCCAAACGGGTATGCCACCTTGGACTGTCATGTGGGACCCCTACGCACACCCTCCTCTTCCCCCCACCAATCCCCTATCTTTTCCTCCCGAATCCATTCGTTCCTCTTTGAACAGACTTCGGCGGCCGTCAAACTGTGTGGCCGTTGCCTTCTTCTTTTGTTCCTATGCTCCCAGACACCCATGGCTTTCGGACGTGAGCACCACGAGGGGGAGGACTACGGCGGCCACCATGGGAGAGGTCCGACGGCTGCAGGAGGGGTACGCGTGGGCGGACTTGGCGTTGCTGGAGCCGACAGGCGCCGCGGGGCGCGGGCGCGTGCGCGGCGTGGGGCGTCGCGTGGTGTTCCTAGTGCTGCGGCAGGGCGCGGGCACCGTGCAGTGCGTGGTGGCCGGCGGGGACGGCACGGTTCGCGGCGAGGCTGAGCTGGGAGTTCGTGTGGACGTCGCCGGCGTCGTGTCGCTGCCGGGGGAGCCCGTCCGCGGCTCCACCCTGCAGGTGGAGATCCAAGTGGAGAAGCTCCACTGAGTCTGAGCAGGGCTGTCCCCAGTTGCACTACTGAACTTATTGTTTGCAGGAGTAGGTCACTTGTTTTTGCCTGGATTAACATGCTAGTAGTATGTGCTACTTGGTCAACTTTTCAATATAGAAACTAAATTTGAGGTTCTGCTTGTGTGTTAGCCGAAGGTTATAGCTTCAATCCTTAAGGCCACAATACTTTAAAAAAGGGCAAATTGCATATCTGCCCTCGTTTGTACCTACAACTGTATGTTTGCCCCTTCTTTTTAAGGTTTGCATGTTTGCCCCTATTTTTCATGTGTGAATCATCCGTTTGCCCCTGATTTCCAACGGCGTCCACCGAGGCAGCTTCCAGCGAATAAAGAAAAGGAAGTATGGAAAATCTAGATAGGAAATGTCTCTCCTACCCCTGCTCTGTTGGCTCTCTCATTGGGGGAGGACCGGCGGAGGTGGCAGAAGATTGAGGCGCGGGGGAAAGGCAGAGGGGCGAAGGGAGCGGGTGGGGCTGCTTGGGCGGCCGGAGTCGCGCGGGGGTCGGGAGGCCGCGCCCGCCCGCCAGTAGTGCGGAGGAGCAGGCGGAGCCCGTGGCCACCGACCGCGCGGAGGAACGGGCGGATCCTGTGGCAGCCTGCGAGCGTCGCCTCTCTCCTCCCCCGCGCCCTCGTCCCGCGCCGGCGAGCGTCGCCTCTCCGCCTCTTCCTGCCTCGCCGCCACCGGGGTGAAGACAGGGACGAGGCCCGTGGCGCCGGCCATGGGCCCGGCCCGCTCCTCCTCACGACGGCGGCTAGCAGGAGAGGAGGTGGCGCGCTGTCCCGCCGAGCGCCTTGGTCTTCCCGCTCGACGCCAACAGCTTGCTCCGCGACTGCCAGCGCACGCCGCCGGAGGTCCGGAGCTCGACCGCCAGCACCCCAGCTGAATGCTAGCGCGCCGGCGGTGAAGGACCTGGGCTGGCGGCCGTGCGCGACGCGGAAGCAGTGGCTCAGGTCGCCCGTGAGCGTAGAGAAGGCGGCGACGCCACCACCGCCGTCATCGCCGCAGCGGCCGCGCCAGTCCCACGCGGCAACGGCGTCGTTGAGGGGCGCGTGGGCGAGGCTGCGCACTGGGGCCCGCTCCTCCAGCATCCAGTTGTACACCCGCGCGGCGGCGCCGGGCGCGGCCAGCTGCCTCCCAGTCCCACGCCGACGAGCGCCGTAGAGCGCCGCCTCCTCCTCCGCCGGTGAGCGGATGTCTTTGACTCTTTGTTGATGCTGACGAGTGGGTCCCACAAGGGCTTATGTGTCTTTTCAACTGCCATTTAACACCGTCACCGGCTCTTAACAGAATAGGGGCAACTGGAAGCTTTAGATTCAAAAAAAAAGGGGCAAACATGCAATGTAAAAAAAAGGGGGCCAAACATGCAATCAGAGGACGAAATGAGGGTAGTTTTGCAATAGCCCCTTTAGAAAAAAAAGATTGAAATTGTGCAAACAGTGCTTCTGTAATCCTTATAGGTTTAAATCACCATTCAACGGGTTACTTACCGTCGATTTGATGATGTTCCTATGTGAAATATTGATGTATCGGTAGGAAATTAATATAATCTTTGAGTGTGAAATACCGGTGTATTTTCACTTTATACATTGATAAAGGAGGCAGAAGTAGAGAAACTGGTGCAGTAGAATTTCCATGCATGTTCATCTTTGCAACACAGTCGGATATGAAACCTCGTCACCATTAATCAAGTTTCGTTATCACATAGTATTAGTAGTCTCTTTTTACCACATTAATCAGCCCCGTACCGAATGTAACATTTGGTCACCAAAGCTCGCATAGAGAAAACCCGGAAAAAAATAAAGAGTTTTAGGCGTGATTATTGTAGGGGTAGCAATATTTTAGTAAGCTCTAGTACACTTTTTAGTTGCCCGTTGCTTAGGGGCGTATCCGCGTATGGTTCTACATATTTTAATAGAAAAGGAAAAAAAAGTGTCCAAGTTGTGTATCGATCCTTGTTGGATCTGCTAGTGGATCAACTATGTGGGAATAGAAGGCTAGGTAGCTGATGTTAATCCAATGGCTATGGTTGATCATGGTTTAAAATAGAAGGACAGATGTTTCTGATTATTGTGGGATTTTTTAGATTTTTTCTTTTTCTAATGCGTCTCGTAAACAGTGCATCTTTTTAGACCTCTAATTAGTAATAGTAAGATTATTCAAAAACGTACGAGACTACTAGGCTTAAAATTCTAAAGTCCCATAGCATATATGTAAAGATGTAGCTAGGTATAGAACCAGAACACGCAACACCAATTGATACATGATCTAGCAATTACGACACGATTTTTGGTACCTCCGCGCCCACCAAACTTCTTGGGCTCGCAGCGCCTGGGGTCGGCGACGAGGAGGGTGCGGTCATAGCGGCCGAAAGATGTCCTTGACCTCCTTCTTGGTGGCCTTGTCGACGTACTTTTTGGCTGTGGGTGTCGCCGTTCACCTTGATGAGTCCATGCCTCGGCCACGGCCATCTTCTTCCGTCTTGGGGTTCAAAACCAACCGTAATGCAGAAGAAGCAGAATCAATTCAAGATAAACAGAAAGGAAAAGATATAAAGGTGAAATCCGAACAATGTCTCACGGGCCACACATTTCGCCCAACAGGTGGTGTGCATCGCCAATTGCCGTGTTCACGCGGCCACCTAGCCATGCCTTGGCACACCCACCATACCTTGGCTAGCTGCGACCACCCTTGCATAGTTGTGCTACCACGCGCAGACGCCGGGCCGCGCCATGGCAGAGGCGGCAACCGGCAAGTCGGAGGCTAGTCGCCCCTGGCTTGCTCCATCTCTCCAGGAGCATCCATAATCCATTAGCTTGTAACCGAGCAAGTAGAGCAGAATGTTTTCTCCCCCTTTTCTGAAACCGCAATGAAATATCGTTTGTGAATGAAACCAAACAAGCACTGCTTGTTCCGGCAAATACACTGGATCTGAGAAAATAGGGTTGTGTGGTGGATACAGTACAATACAAACAACCGAATATGGAGAACAAACCGTGCAGGTGCAGCTCAGCAGATTGCTTCATGGCGTGAGGCAGCAAAGGAAGCTCTCACAGGCTGCCTGCTTGAGTACATAGGCAGGATCGAAGTAGTTAGACAGAAAACTAACCAGTGCATCTCTTCGTGGCAAAGCAGAGGCCACTCGACAAAATCAACTTCAAAGGTTGCGATGGATTGGTTGACGTCATACAGCGTCAAGATCTTGATCTACCTCTTCACCCATGCAGATGCAGGTCTTTCATCTTGACCGACAGGCTGATCATGGGCTTCCGCTTAACCCTGCAATTAATAGGCAAGCAGTAATTAAAATTCACGTAGAAATTATCGCTTATTTTGTTATGATTAGTTTTATCGTTAAAGATAGTTTGAACATGAGATATTTTGTTAAAGATAGTTTGAACAGAGAAAGGAAATTAGGACTATATGTTACAGGAATTAGTTAAAAAGAAAAGAAGAACGGGATGCATCCTCAATTCGCGGGCCGGTGGCAATTACCCCGTAGCATCTGCTGTGGGCATGGAAGGGAGAACTGACTGACATGTTCATCAGATGAGCAATTAGATTAGCCGATGTAGTCCATGATTTTGGTCTATTGATATCCAACAAAATTGGATCTATACTCAACAATTATCTGGAATGTGCACGCGGAAGTGAAATTGGAGATTAGAAATCAGTAAATCAAAACCAAATCGAAACAATATATTCCTATATGATGGGATTTCCTCCAACGCGCAGCAACAGAAAAAGGGCTGGCTGATAATAGTCCCCATGTGTTTGTCCCCACACGATACCGGGGAATTTAGATGGTATATCGAGTCCATTTCCAAACAAAGCAAGCGGGCCAGTTCTTCGATTTGGCCCCAGCCGTGAGTGGTTGAGTGAGATGATCCGCAAGCTAAAAAAGGATTTAGTTATCCAGCTACTGTTGTCATCCTCATTTTCCTTCATAGATCATACGTCTGTAATGCATTGTATGTCCCAGAATAGGTCCCATTCTTCTACCCGGGCCTTTCCCTTCTTAAACCAGGGTTTTCCCCATTGACGCAAATCCATTTGAGAGCTGTCTTTCTTTGATGGTAGTGTCCTTTCTTCACGCTCACCCCCGTGGGAGTCTGGGCCGTGTCTCAGTCCCAGTGTGGCTGATCATCCGAAAAGAGGACGGAGCAGTGATATCACCGTTGTGCTTACCGACAACATGGACCCCGTCTGTAATTGAGAGCCCACTAGATCCATTTTTTATTCACCCGGAAGATCGTCTCTTTGCACATGAGATGCGTACTTTGGCCGGCTATGGAAAGAAAAAGCTTCCTTCATCGGCCAGGGTACTCCTGAAATCTATCTCAGTAGGGAAAAGAGGAGTTATGGTATAGAAAGCAGATACTAGAGTGGGACCCTCCATTGCATCGGGTCAAGCAGAAAAAGGACTGATGTCTTGGGGCGCGGGTTCCGACGTGCCCAGAGGCCAGAGGCGAATCCGTTCATCAGTTTGCGGAAACTAGGCTAAACCCATTCAACTGCTGTAAAAAGGTCTGACGAATGGAACTTTCCAACCTTCGAGAAAAGGTCCCATCCTTCAATATCATGATTGGGTCAACTTTCAGCAGCGAATTCCCCATACAGATAGAGGCGCCTATCAAAAAGATAGTCACCTACTTTAATGCCTGCTTTTTACTACACTCCTTGCTTCTGGGGACATTGATATGAAACGGTGGAATTCAAATCCCTTCGGACCCAGGATAATCTGACTTATACCGAGTATCCAGTCAAAATTTTGGATACACTAGAGAGAATTACTCGGAGTAAGAGGATACGAATGTGTAAGGTTCAGTGGAGTCATCATGCAGAGGATGAGGCTACTTGGGAAAGAGAAGATGAGTTACAGGCAGAATTCTCTCAGCTCTTTGCTAGCCTAGCCGAATCTTGAGGACAAGATTCCTTTTAAGGGGGGTAGGTTTGTAACACCCGTATTTTCAAATTAGGAGCCTAAATAAATTTAATTAGGTTTTCTGTAGGTTCGATAAGGTAGTGCTCACTTCGGTCAACTCTCCATTATCTTTCTTTGGTTGAGTGGAAAGTACGGTACTAGTTCAGTGATAGTGACTGTAGCAAATGGTAAAAAAATGATAGTTGGTTTCGATCCCTCCGGTGATGCCAGAAGTTGTTTTGATATACGATTTTATCCGGTTCCTAGCGGTATAGCTAAGAGTAAGCTATGTCGGAAGCTGCTAAGTGGAAGAAGTCCATAGGCGGTCATCACCAAGACCTAACGAGAGATCTCCCTTTCTTCTTTTCCTTGTGCAAGTCAACCTCTGACCACTACATAGGAGCGACAGAAAAGAAAGCCAAGCCATCAAAAGGAAAGGTGGACTGCTGAGGAGTTTATTCGTAGGGGATACTATGGAGGTCATGCTGATGTCATCATTCTGGGAAAAAAGGGGGGGCCCTAGATGCGCTAGCAATCGGCACATTAGGGGAGTACTTGCCCAGGTATAGTTGACCTAGTATCATACAGACTTATTATCAGTGCTCCAAGCCCCATGTGTTCTAGGGCTAAGACTACGTTGGTGCTACGGAGCCCGAAAAGGGGTTGTAGATACTGCTGTATGGCATAGAATTCCTAAACCCCCTCTCTCGAACTGGGCTTTTAACCTAAAGGTCGCAGGTTCAAGTCCTGCTATACCCAAAAAAAACCACTCTTGTATACACACACACACACACACACACACACACACACACACACACACACACACACACGGATGATTCAATGTTGCAAAAAAAGTCAACCGCGACAAATATTTAAATTCGGAGGGAGTAGAAAAAAAGGGCCCATGACTCACCTCAATCAATCCACACATCAAGGATGTGGGAAATGAGGTGCCAGTCCTTCCCCTTTCCTTCCTCGGAGCGCCTCGCCAGATCAGGGCACTTCTTGATCACCAATTTCTTCAGAGTGGTGAGGCATTTTATACCCTATGGCAAGGATTTTATTCCCTGACAGTCAATGATCTCCAATTTCTTCAGAGCGGTGAAGCCTTTTATGCCCTCTGGCAAGGATACGATTCCTCCTAACCTAGAGATGCATAGCTTTTCAAGGGAGGCCAGGCTTTCCATCCCCTGCGGAAAGGATGTGATGCGTGGGCAGCTGTCGATGTAGAGCTCTTTAAGAGATGTGAGCCGGCACATGGATTCGGGAAAGCAAGCCAGCCCATCCAACCCAGAAATGTGGAGTTTGCATAGAGCACAGAGATCTCCCAGCCATTCAGGCAGCTCATGAAGTGCATGACATGCATGAATCCTGAGATCCTCAAGTGATGTGATATGCTGATGCTGCAGCAATTGGGGAAGGCTCTTTATTTTGGGCAGCCATTCAACATGTAGAGTTCGAAGAGAACAGAGCTCGCCCAAGCATTCCGGCAACTGCTAAGTCCATCGCACGTTCCTATCCGTAGCACCTGGAGGGATGTGAGTTGCCCCATTGCTTGAGGAAGGCTACTAAGGCGACAGCAGTTCAGAATGTTTAGCTCTTGTAGATATCGAAGCTCCCCTAGTGCATTATCCATGAGAAAAGTCTTCAATAATTCCCATGCTGTCATGTGTTGCACCACCTCCCACTCACGTCCGGTGTTTTGTAGGTGGCTATGATAGAAGAATGAATTGGACCTCTCGAAATGGAATTGGCAGTGGTAATTAGATTCTGTGGTCCACTTCCCAGCACACTCAGACAACTTCCAATGCTTCAGGTGACAAGACAAAGGTAGGAATGTCTTTGTGACACCTCTGGTGTCAGTTTAACCAAAGCCAGGCAATTAACATAACCTCACACTTAAATGAGCCAAGAAAGCTTAAATAAAACCTCATCAAATTGCTTTTGTAAACTTGTGTGTAAATGTAGGTGTGCATGTGTTTGAGTGCAATGCTTGAAAAATAATATTTGGTACACTTTTAATCTTGGCTTAACATGTGTGGTAATAAGGCAATACAATACACCTTTCATAATGGGCCATAAACTTTCATTGCAAATCAAATTTCAAACTGGAAAACCATCACATGAAATGGTTAATGGCACCATTCATGATTCGTGAAGATCTGCTAGTTCAAACAAAATAATAATTCCAATAAGGAACCATAAATATTCCTTTAGCACATAATGTCAAATATTTATACAAAACAATAATGCATCCTTGTATATGAGTATGTGTGGATATAAAACTTATAGAACTCTCATGCTCATTTTGTCACAAAAATTTAGTATGAAGACACACTCATATTCTTGTGACACATAGTTTAATTTAAAAAGACTTTTTGGCAAATTCAAGATTTACACAAATCAAATATGAGTTCAATTTCTAGTAATAAGGAAGTTAAAAATACTTTGCAAAACAATGCAAATATGCATATGAAAATAAATAGACATATTCACCATGTCATGTTCAACAAAAACCTAGTTGAAGCCTAGGAGTAAAAGTGACAAAATTCACATGAAATGATAAGTACTTTAAATGGTAGTTTTTGAAAATAATTAAATAACTCTCAAACCATTGCTCTAATGAAAAAGTGCATAACACGAAAGTTGTAGATCTCGAAAAACTGAGCAAAAGTAGTATTCAACACTTTTTCATTTGGAGCCAAGAAGAGGGAGAAAATTTGAAATTACAGAACTGAGTTTGGAACTTCGGTTTATTTACGAAATTGCCACTCACCGTTTCTTCCACCTCCGGCTCCCTGCACCGCGCCTACGACGGCGTCCGTACGCCGGCGCCGGCCACCTGGCCGCCCACGCGTCGTGCCTCCGCCCAAAACCAGCCCCGCGCCCCTGGTTTGCTTGAACCCGGCCTTCCCTGGCACCATCCGAGCTCGCCACGCGCCCTGCCAGTGCCACCACTCGCCACGGCGACTGCCATGGCCGGCCGCTGCCGTGCCCCTGACCCAGCTCCCCCGGGCGACCCTTCCCCCAGGCAGCTCGCCCCTAGCACGACCTCCCCCTCCTTCCAGGCCTATAAAGGGCAGAGCCCAGCCCCTCGCGCGTGCCCAGCAAGGCCGCCGGCCCTCGCCACCATTGCCGGACACCGCCGGAGCTCCGTGGAGCCGCCGTTCCGCCCCTCCTCGGCTCCAATAGAGCCCCTGAACGGGTTCCTCTCACCGCCCTGCACCTCACCGGCCAAGCCCCGCCGCCTTTCCCTCGCCGGAGTGGCGCCACCGCCGCCACCAACCACCGTCGGCCGCCTGCTCCTGTGGAGCCGCCGCCTCGAGTCGCCCCAGCCCCAACCCAAGGTACCCTCAGGTAGCTCTCGAGCTCCTCTACCTTTTCCCCACCCTAGCCCACGCCGCCGGGGCCGGACATCGCCGGAAATCGCCCCGCCGTTTCTCCCCTGTTCTGTGATTTCCGCCGGGGACCCCAAGTTAAAAGAACCAAAACTTCCAGGGGTCCAACTGCAAAATGTACATGAACCTCCAAACAGCAAACTTCAAAAATTCCTAGAAAATCGTAGAAAAATCGTAAAAATGCAAACTCAACTGTTCTGGAATCCTTAGAACAAGAACTACAACTTTTGTTACAGTCACATGTTCATATTTTGCTCACATTTTAATCTATGAAAAAGACTAAAGTAAATGGCACTTAAATGTTCTAGGAGTTTGGTTCAGCAACTATGCTTGATTTTTGGATAGGTTGAACTTAGTACTGTTAGAAGAACCTGGTAAAAATATGGGCTCTTTTTGAAGTTGTTTGCTTGCTCAAATGATCAAGATTCCTAAATCTACTAGTATTGCTCATATATTAATTCTGGTAGAAATGTTAGTGATCTATGTATGAAACTTTTTCTGTGTATGAATGTTACTAAATCATTACTGTTGTGCAAGTTTGAGAAATTATTGAACTAATTAACTATATATTTGAGTTAATGCTTGATAAGTAGGCTTTATTTGTGATATATAGTTTCTGTGCTTAGAAAAATCTAGGTTTATTTCTGAAACCTTGGTTTAGTCATATAAACATTCCTACAAAGTTTGAGCACCATTTACTGAATAGTATTACAGTTATAATCCATGCTTGAGATATCATGTTTAGTTTTGTTATTTTTGTTCTGGAAGAAATATGTCATTTTTGGCCTTCAACTTTGGACATGTTACTAGTTATAATGATAAGTAGCTATGGTAAAAGTTTCATATGCAGTACTAGTCATGTTAAAGTCCAAATGAATATGCATGTTCATATCTAGTTTAATGCATGAGTAATTCATCTTCTAAAAATAATGCCTAAAAATTTTACTGAAGCATGCTTAGTCCATTTTTAGGCTCTGGTAAAAATTTGAGAATCATATCCCTAGCACAACTCTTTGGAGAATTAATCTTAGTTAATGGCTTGTTGTTTTTGTTCTTTTTATTACCTCAGCTGTATAAGTGAATAAAATCTGGAAAAATTACAGTACTGAGTAGATGCTTGGTAGATGCTCCCATAAAATTTGTAGCACCAGAACCCATGTCAAACCTTCTGTGCAAAAAGGTGAAGCAACTAGAGTAATCTACCTACATGAGTTAGTAGTGGTAATTGCTTTATGGTTAGATGCTGAAATTTATACATGAATGCTTAAATTCGGATCTGTGTTACATTAATTTTTCATCACTAGCTCATGAGTAGATTTGTTCCTATGAAATAGTGAAAGTCTGCTATGTTTTAATGATAAGAATAAAAATCAAAACACACAGCTCTTTTATGAAGTAAAGTGAAATTAAGAACTACTCTATAAACGATTGCCCAGAAAATAAAGTTAACTAAGACCACCACAACAAACACGTGCTATTCTGGACTACAACTTTATAGTGAAGGAAAGAAATATGTTATATCATGTTGTAACAATATCATTTCTGCATGCATATAGAAACGGTAAATCTACTCGACGGTGATTACGAGTTGGTGCCCGCGAATACTACCACTCCGGAGAGTGTCTCCCTTAGTTGTACTGGCTCGAATCAAGACCCGAACCAATGTTCGGAAGAGCCCAAGGCTACTTTTGAACAGTGCCCAAGAAGGCAAGCCCCGGTGCATAATCCCATTATTTTACGCATTATATTCATCTTACTATTTTTTGTATATGTTGTAATAATTTTATTGTGCATTTACGTTTTCTAGGAGTTGATCGAAAACCTTAGGTGCATTATCCCTAGGTACCTATGTTTGTTATCCGGATCTTTTTCTCGACTAGTTGCCCCGCTAACTAGGTACGGTAGAAGTCGAGTGGTTTCCTGCCTCTCGCGAGCAAATAGGAATTGTACTGACTTTAATTCCTGTTGAAATGTAAGGACAACGGGCGGGGTTGTGTAGTTGTGATACCCCGCTGGTATAGTCAAAAATGGCTAAGGTCGTGGTGTGTGGCTCATTTCGTTAAGCGTTTGAAAGTACTAGCCACATACCGAGAAATATGGTAATCGGTAAGCTTAAGTACCTGATTGGACCGGCGAGTGGAACGACCATTCACCCTCTTGGTAGAAGTAGGGTTTATATTTTTGTCGCGACGTACGGGTGCAGAGTGGTCGGACTCTGTAGTCGGGGAGGGTGACCCGGATCCACGGACTGGAAAGAAAGGGGAAAAGTAGCGTGGGCGGGAGCGAAGTCAATCCCCATGCGTGTGGTCTAGGTTCCCCTGGCCAGGTTGAAATTCGATTCGGAATCGTCCGCCTCTCACGGCATGAGATTGCTTAATGATTTCGGTCACATAGAGTAACAAGTGGAACATGATGATGATAATACTGCTGGTTGATTAAATGATTGCTCTACCATGTTTGTGTAGAGTTGGATGCAAACTTAGAATGGTTAATCTAACTAGAAGATGGCTAAATAAAATCTGAAAATAAGGATAAACATTTAGTGGCGTTTCTGGCAAAACAAACCCCACCAACCAAAAAGCCTTGCATGTCTAGTTATCGGACTATGTTATATCCGGTGACGGGTCAGTCTTGCTGAGTATTAGTATACTCAGCCTTGCTTGTGGCACTGTTTTTCAGGTACTAACTTCGAAGATCTGTTTGCAAGTCTTGCTTGGCCGTGTACCTTGCATCCGGGCTGGTCTTTTGAGTGGGATGGTCCTTCAGCTGGTGCTGACCACCCTCCCGCTGAGTGACGCTTTCGTACGGGCTTTATCGATGCGTCATGTTATTTCGCTAGTTACCTTTTAATGCTTCCGCTGAACTATGACACTTGAATAATTTGAGTAGATGGAACTCTGTAGTCCTTCGCTACTCTGAACATGGTTGTAATAAATTTCTTTTCCGCTGCAAACTCTGAAATGTATGAAATGTTCTGTGTTGTAATCTCTGGGCTCACCTTCGTGTGAGTGTTGTCTGTTGATCCTGGAATAGCGTGGCTTTTATCGAGGCTTCACTCGAGGAACTACCGGTGAGTGCCAATTTGGGTCAGAGTTGCTTAGCAACAAAGATCAGTGCACCCGGGCCCAGTAGTTTTGGGTGGTTCCGCCACAGCTGGCATCAGAGCTCGCAGACAGCCTACCAGAGATGACAACCTTGTTTTCTAACAACAAACTTAAAACTTGACTTAAAAAACTATTTAAGTCTTTGAAAAAGTTTAGGATCTCCAAGGACAAGTCTAGGACGTAAAGCCCTAGGGAATCTTATGGGTATAATCAGGTGGCTTATTTTGTATGGCTAACTTCCAGCACATTACTTTTCAGTAATTAAATTCTGTAATTTAAATTCTGCAACTACACGTCGCCGCGGAGGTATGCTTACTCAGTCAGCTGAGCGAGTCTGACCTTCCCGTCGGTGATGCGAGCCGAACGCTGGAGCTCAAGCAGTGGCCTACTTGAGCTGCTGCCCATATACCAACTTCGGTTGATTATATGGGGAGTAATGGTTCGAAATTGGAATTCAATTCCCCGTCAAAGACGGTACTCAGTCAATACGTTGTTTCGATAACGTATGTTTAACGTTGTCCATACGGCGGTAATTGTATGGATGCCGGTTCTATAGTGATCGGTAATGTATGGGAACGCTTTCGTGAGTGCTGGCACGAAAGGTTCATTTTATATACTGTCACTCTTCTGCAGGTACGCTAACCCGAAATCGAATTTTAGGCTATCTAGCTATATCGAGTAGCTACATAGTGAGAGACGTATTATGTATGCCACCGAAACTAACCACGTAAGACCAAGGTTACTTGGCAATTATTTTCCTTGGTGAGGACGAATATGTTCTGCATTCATCCCTAAACCTTCAGCAAAGAAATGTTTAAAAGAAATCCCAATCAAAAAGGTTACAAATCCATCATTAAGGATCATCTAGGTAATCTGTAAAAATCTAAAATTCTGGATTCCTCGAATTTTGAAAATATGTAAATTACCTCAAAATGAGTTTGTTCTGTAAGATGAAATGTATCTACGCTAAATTCCAAGCTTCTGTAAAAATATGAGAATTGTTGAAGTTCTCTACCTTAGTGTTTTCGAATTTAGAGTAACCTTCTGCAAATCTGTCAAATTAGAGCAATCTGTCTAAAGTGAATTTTTCGACCATCTTAAGTTGCTCATCTGAAAAATCGTTCAACACAAAAGTTGTAGGTGACTTAATATAGAACCCACTGTAAAATTTTGATTTATCTTTGCCTAATGGTTTGGGAGATATGGTCAATTTACTCACTCTCTGGACAATCTGTTTTCTGGTTTGACATCACTTCCAAACCTTGAGCATATCACCTTGTTAGTTTCTGAACTGGCCTTAGTGTTGACTAGATGAAATGTTCCACACTACCTTGGGCATCTTTTGTAAAATTTTGAGAATTTTTGACCAAGTATATTGTCCTTGGTGAAGAAAAGACTAACCCTCTGTTTGCTGAATTTCTTGGACATCCAGTGAGGAAAACTTTTAAGGAAAAGACCATCATAAAGTTTTAATTAGACCTAGCCTTAACTAGAAAAGTTGTGCACAATTACTAAATACATGTCCTAAAAAAAAAAAAATTCAAAAATTTTTGGGACCCCTAAATTTTGAGTTACGAAACTCTAAACTTGCTTCCGGTACAATTGAAATCTCATTGTCCAATTTGTATCCTACGGGATATTGCTGAAATTTTCACCCTTGTATATGACTCTTCTTGGCTATGAGTTGAATAACAAAGTGGTCACAAATTCCCTGATCTAGATTCTCACCAATTTTCAGCTTCGTGGGACTAGTATACTACGAGCTATAGGCAAAACCCTATTGCCCGGCCTGCTGAAAACAGCCAGAACAGAGAAGCAAAGACCGAATATTTCACCCATCTTAACCACTGTTTTAGCCTTGGGGTTGAATACCAAAGTTGCTCCAAACATTCTAAGCTACATGCCTACAAAATTTCAACTTCATTAGATGTATACAGTAGGAGTTATGGTCTAAATACAGAGATTCTGTTCAGAAAACCAGAGGTGTAGTAATGGACAATTTCAACCATCTTATTTTTAGAATTAGCCTCTGAGTTGACTACAAAAGGTGTAGCACGTCAAATTATCTAGTTGCTGTCAAAATTTCAGAAAGTTTCGATGAACCAAAAGAAAGTTACAAATTTCTTTGTAACGACTAACGCTGCACAAACTGGTTACACAGCATTTGTTGTGTTCTATTGTGTTGCGCACTTGTTCATTGCATCTTGGAAGCTATACGAATCATATCGCTGATGCTTGAACTCATATATTTCAGATGGTGAGAACAACCCATAGTACTCTAGATAATTTCGGTGCCAGTGGTAGCAGATCGCAGCCACCACCACCCGGCCTTGAAGAATTACTTGCCACCCAAAATGAGTTGCTTCGACAACTTGTTCAGGGACAGCAAGCGATTTCTCATTTTCTGCAGCAACAACAATTTCAACTAGATGGTCACAAGGTCCACCAATCTCCAGTTGTAGACTATCAAGAGCTCCATGAAGACACACAAGAAATGAAGGATGTTCACTCAGACTCCCTAATGCCACCATCACAACTTTCGATGAAACTTAAGGATGACCAAGGAAAGTGTCTGGCCCCCAAGCATGGCTCAAGCAATATAGACTTGACTGGATGGGAAATTAAATGCACAAATTTCGTTCCCCGTGGTAAAAGGCAAACCCGCAATGCTATTGCTGCCAACACAGTCCTAAGAGCAAGAACTCGCTCGCCTGTCCGTGAAACCATGGACCCAACTAGGTGCACTATACCCGAGAATGGTTCAGTAGATATGCCAGTGATGACATCCTTACGATGCAAACAGCACAGTGGTCCGAGTGAGACGAACCGTTGTTTCATCTGTAGAAGTCCTACCCACTTCGCTCGAAGATGTCCTCAAGCCACACAGCAAAATCAGGACCAAGGTTCTAGCCAAACAAATAAAAGCATGCGCAAAAGATTGCGGGATGAGCGCAAGAAACAGGCTGATCAGATCGAACAAGGAAGGATCAATTTCACCACTCTTGAAGAAATTCATGATGGTACCCGTCATACCTTCCCTATTTCCAACTCACCCGGCTCTCTAGTTAACATATCAAGGATAAGTAATGTGTTGATTTGATTTCTAAATTCAGGTCAACATAAATATAAAGAACTTGCATAACTTTCTTGGTCCGTACACTGCATTGCAACATGTGCAACGCATGCCCAGGCACATACTCAGCACACTTGTGTGTACCACATTATGTGCATAAACCATGTGTACCATCACACCATGAACCGCACATCCACTAGCTTACCTCAGGACAAATGCACCAATTCGTGTGCATATTTCTTAGGAGTATGGGTCGTTGTATCCGTATATTACATCGACACAAACTTATCTCCCATGGGTGCTTTAACTCATTTAACCACATATCTGCATTGCCACATTGCAATTTCCATACTAGAAAGCTGTCAGATATAAGTGGACCGGCAGGTACAGAAGAGAAACCCAAATCTTAGACCTGGCCAACTACCTCAAACTAAGCTGAACCTGTGGAATAAGATGTAGTAAAACAAATCTCCTTACTGCTGTAAAATTTTGAAAATTTTTGGAGAATTGTAACCCTCAAAATTCAGTCTTTTGGTAAACCCCTATGATCCTATCAACTTGTAGCGGTCTGGCTACATGAATTTTTCGACACACATAAACACTTTTAATGAGAAAACATTCAACATGAAGGTTGTAGATAACTGAGTATAGAAGATACTGAAAATTTTTGAGAATTTTATTTCAAGTGGTTTGGTACTTACAGTCAAAATACTAGCCCTCTATTCAGTCTGAAATCTGGGTCAACCTTCCTGCAAACACTTAAGGATTTGACTATCTTAAGCTCTGTTTCTGAGTTAGAGTTGACTAGAGGAAATGATCACAATTATCTTAGGCACCCCCAGTAAAAATTTGACAATTTTTCGACCTTGGATTCATCAGTTATGCTAAATTCTATCAGCTACTCGGAATCTGTCCCGAGAAAATCGTCAAGCACAAGCTCTCTTAAAGAGCGGAGAAGCCCAAATGCTTGGCTGCGACAAGAACAGAGTTGTATGGTTTGAATCTCCATAGTGGATCAACTAAATCGTGATCTCTGAAAACCAATTCTTGATAGGTCACCGCTTCCAAAGCTTTCCAGTCACTTGGGTATTAATGAAATATATCAAGACCCTAGGCAAATTTCTTGCTTAGTATATCTCATAATGCTATACCGAGATCACTTATAAATACCCGTTACACTCCAATTTTTGCCGATTATGGATTTCATGATTGGTTTGCCAAGCACCTCTCCAAGGCCTAATTCCATTTGGATCATTATCGACAACCAACACCTTTTCTTCAATTACACACTATTCATACTACCAAGAAGTGAGCCGGTATTCATCTTGATTACATTATGGTCTACATATCACACCACATAGAATTAATTCCAATAGTGACGTTTAATTCCTAGCGCATTTTTGGAAAACCAATTGCAATCTTCTCCCAGTACCAAACTGATCTGAAAGTTTAGCTTATCATCCTGGAACCGACAGCCAAACTGAAAGGTGGACCGAATCTTAAAAGACATGCTAAGATCTTACATCATTCATTATGACAACCATGACGACAAATGCCTGTTTTTAGCAGAGTTCTCACCCAGCTATCAAGCAAGCTTGAAAATGGTACTATTTAAAGCCTTGTATGGTCAAAGGTGTCAAACTCCACTAGGTTTGTCACAAACCGAAGACCACTAAATATTTGGACTAGACTTGATCATTAGGCAGAATAACAACCAAAGATAATACAAGAAAATATTAGAGATGACCACTCTAGCCAAATGAGTTATTTGGATAAAAAGAAGAAAATCTTTGCAACTCGAAGTTGGTAAAAATGTCTACCTTCTGATTTCACCAACCAAAGGCACACACACTGTCCACACTTAGCTTATTCACCTAAATCTCGGGACGAGATTCTTTTTAAGGGGGGTAGGCTGTGACACCTCTGGTGTCAGTTTAACCAAAGCCAGGCAATTAACATAACCTCACACTTAAATGAGCCAAGAAAGCTTAAATAAAACCTCATCAAATTGCTTTTGTAAACTTGTGTGTAAATGTAGGTGTGCATGTGTTTGAGTGCAATGCTTGAAAAATAATATTTGGTACACTTTTAATCTTGGCTTAACATGTGTGGTAATAAGGCAATACAATACACCTTTCATAATGGGCCATAAACTTTCATTGCAAATCAAATTTCAAACTGGAAAACCATCACATGAAATGGTTAATGGCACCATTCATGATTCGTGAAGATCTGCTAGTTCAAACAAAATAATAATTCCAATAAGGAACCATAAATATTCCTTTAGCACATAATGTCAAATATTTATACAAAACAATAATGCATCCTTGTATATGAGTATGTGTGGATATAAAACTTATAGAACTCTCATGCTCATTTTGTCACAAAAATTTAGTATGAAGACACACTCATATTCTTGTGACACATAGTTTAATTTAAAAAGACTTTTTGGCAAATTCAAGATTTACACAAATCAAATATGAGTTCAATTTCTAGTAATAAGGAAGTTAAAAATACTTTGCAAAACAATGCAAATATGCATATGAAAATAAATAGACATATTCACCATGTCATGTTCAACAAAAACCTAGTTGAAGCCTAGGAGTAAAAGTGACAAAATTCACATGAAATGATAAGTACTTTAAATGGTAGTTTTTGAAAATAATTAAATAACTCTCAAACCATTGCTCTAATGAAAAAGTGCATAACACGAAAGTTGTAGATCTCGAAAAACTGAGCAAAAGTAGTATTCAACACTTTTTCATTTGGAGCCAAGAAGAGGGAGAAAATTTGAAATTACAGAACTGAGTTTGGAACTTCGGTTTATTTACGAAATTGCCACTCACCGTTTCTTCCACCTCCGGCTCCCTGCACCGCGCCTACGACGGCGTCCGTACGCCGGCGCCGGCCACCTGGCCGCCCACGCGTCGTGCCTCCGCCCAAAACCAGCCCCGCGCCCCTGGTTTGCTTGAACCCGGCCTTCCCTGGCACCATCCGAGCTCGCCACGCGCCCTGCCAGTGCCACCACTCGCCACGGCGACTGCCATGGCCGGCCGCTGCCGTGCCCCTGACCCAGCTCCCCCGGGCGACCCTTCCCCCAGGCAGCTCGCCCCTAGCACGACCTCCCCCTCCTTCCAGGCCTATAAAGGGCAGAGCCCAGCCCCTCGCGCGTGCCCAGCAAGGCCGCCGGCCCTCGCCACCATTGCCGGACACCGCCGGAGCTCCGTGGAGCCGCCGTTCCGCCCCTCCTCGGCTCCAATAGAGCCCCTGAACGGGTTCCTCTCACCGCCCTGCACCTCACCGGCCAAGCCCCGCCGCCTTTCCCTCGCCGGAGTGGCGCCACCGCCGCCACCAACCACCGTCGGCCGCCTGCTCCTGTGGAGCCGCCGCCTCGAGTCGCCCCAGCCCCAACCCAAGGTACCCTCAGGTAGCTCTCGAGCTCCTCTACCTTTTCCCCACCCTAGCCCACGCCGCCGGGGCCGGACATCGCCGGAAATCGCCCCGCCGTTTCTCCCCTGTTCTGTGATTTCCGCCGGGGACCCCAAGTTAAAAGAACCAAAACTTCCAGGGGTCCAACTGCAAAATGTACATGAACCTCCAAACAGCAAACTTCAAAAATTCCTAGAAAATCGTAGAAAAATCGTAAAAATGCAAACTCAACTGTTCTGGAATCCTTAGAACAAGAACTACAACTTTTGTTACAGTCACATGTTCATATTTTGCTCACATTTTAATCTATGAAAAAGACTAAAGTAAATGGCACTTAAATGTTCTAGGAGTTTGGTTCAGCAACTATGCTTGATTTTTGGATAGGTTGAACTTAGTACTGTTAGAAGAACCTGGTAAAAATATGGGCTCTTTTTGAAGTTGTTTGCTTGCTCAAATGATCAAGATTCCTAAATCTACTAGTATTGCTCATATATTAATTCTGGTAGAAATGTTAGTGATCTATGTATGAAACTTTTTCTGTGTATGAATGTTACTAAATCATTACTGTTGTGCAAGTTTGAGAAATTATTGAACTAATTAACTATATATTTGAGTTAATGCTTGATAAGTAGGCTTTATTTGTGATATATAGTTTCTGTGCTTAGAAAAATCTAGGTTTATTTCTGAAACCTTGGTTTAGTCATATAAACATTCCTACAAAGTTTGAGCACCATTTACTGAATAGTATTACAGTTATAATCCATGCTTGAGATATCATGTTTAGTTTTGTTATTTTTGTTCTGGAAGAAATATGTCATTTTTGGCCTTCAACTTTGGACATGTTACTAGTTATAATGATAAGTAGCTATGGTAAAAGTTTCATATGCAGTACTAGTCATGTTAAAGTCCAAATGAATATGCATGTTCATATCTAGTTTAATGCATGAGTAATTCATCTTCTAAAAATAATGCCTAAAAATTTTACTGAAGCATGCTTAGTCCATTTTTAGGCTCTGGTAAAAATTTGAGAATCATATCCCTAGCACAACTCTTTGGAGAATTAATCTTAGTTAATGGCTTGTTGTTTTTGTTCTTTTTATTACCTCAGCTGTATAAGTGAATAAAATCTGGAAAAATTACAGTACTGAGTAGATGCTTGGTAGATGCTCCCATAAAATTTGTAGCACCAGAACCCATGTCAAACCTTCTGTGCAAAAAGGTGAAGCAACTAGAGTAATCTACCTACATGAGTTAGTAGTGGTAATTGCTTTATGGTTAGATGCTGAAATTTATACATGAATGCTTAAATTCGGATCTGTGTTACATTAATTTTTCATCACTAGCTCATGAGTAGATTTGTTCCTATGAAATAGTGAAAGTCTGCTATGTTTTAATGATAAGAATAAAAATCAAAACACACAGCTCTTTTATGAAGTAAAGTGAAATTAAGAACTACTCTATAAACGATTGCCCAGAAAATAAAGTTAACTAAGACCACCACAACAAACACGTGCTATTCTGGACTACAACTTTATAGTGAAGGAAAGAAATATGTTATATCATGTTGTAACAATATCATTTCTGCATGCATATAGAAACGGTAAATCTACTCGACGGTGATTACGAGTTGGTGCCCGCGAATACTACCACTCCGGAGAGTGTCTCCCTTAGTTGTACTGGCTCGAATCAAGACCCGAACCAATGTTCGGAAGAGCCCAAGGCTACTTTTGAACAGTGCCCAAGAAGGCAAGCCCCGGTGCATAATCCCATTATTTTACGCATTATATTCATCTTACTATTTTTTGTATATGTTGTAATAATTTTATTGTGCATTTACGTTTTCTAGGAGTTGATCGAAAACCTTAGGTGCATTATCCCTAGGTACCTATGTTTGTTATCCGGATCTTTTTCTCGACTAGTTGCCCCGCTAACTAGGTACGGTAGAAGTCGAGTGGTTTCCTGCCTCTCGCGAGCAAATAGGAATTGTACTGACTTTAATTCCTGTTGAAATGTAAGGACAACGGGCGGGGTTGTGTAGTTGTGATACCCCGCTGGTATAGTCAAAAATGGCTAAGGTCGTGGTGTGTGGCTCATTTCGTTAAGCGTTTGAAAGTACTAGCCACATACCGAGAAATATGGTAATCGGTAAGCTTAAGTACCTGATTGGACCGGCGAGTGGAACGACCATTCACCCTCTTGGTAGAAGTAGGGTTTATATTTTTGTCGCGACGTACGGGTGCAGAGTGGTCGGACTCTGTAGTCGGGGAGGGTGACCCGGATCCACGGACTGGAAAGAAAGGGGAAAAGTAGCGTGGGCGGGAGCGAAGTCAATCCCCATGCGTGTGGTCTAGGTTCCCCTGGCCAGGTTGAAATTCGATTCGGAATCGTCCGCCTCTCACGGCATGAGATTGCTTAATGATTTCGGTCACATAGAGTAACAAGTGGAACATGATGATGATAATACTGCTGGTTGATTAAATGATTGCTCTACCATGTTTGTGTAGAGTTGGATGCAAACTTAGAATGGTTAATCTAACTAGAAGATGGCTAAATAAAATCTGAAAATAAGGATAAACATTTAGTGGCGTTTCTGGCAAAACAAACCCCACCAACCAAAAAGCCTTGCATGTCTAGTTATCGGACTATGTTATATCCGGTGACGGGTCAGTCTTGCTGAGTATTAGTATACTCAGCCTTGCTTGTGGCACTGTTTTTCAGGTACTAACTTCGAAGATCTGTTTGCAAGTCTTGCTTGGCCGTGTACCTTGCATCCGGGCTGGTCTTTTGAGTGGGATGGTCCTTCAGCTGGTGCTGACCACCCTCCCGCTGAGTGACGCTTTCGTACGGGCTTTATCGATGCGTCATGTTATTTCGCTAGTTACCTTTTAATGCTTCCGCTGAACTATGACACTTGAATAATTTGAGTAGATGGAACTCTGTAGTCCTTCACTACTCTGAACATGGTTGTAATAAATTTCTTTTCCGCTGCAAACTCTGAAATGTATGAAATGTTCTGTGTTGTAATCTCTGGGCTCACCTTCGTGTGAGTGTTGTCTGTTGATCCTGGAATAGCGTGGCTTTTATCGAGGCTTCACTCGAGGAACTACCGGTGAGTGCCAATTTGGGTCAGAGTTGCTTAGCAACAAAGATCAGTGCACCCGGGCCCAGTAGTTTTGGGTGGTTCCGCCACAGTCTTGATCTTCAATGTAAGACAATTTGATATATTCAGACATGTCAAGCAATTACCAACTCGGACCTGTCCCGAGTGAGGTGCACAATTGCTGCAATTTCCTCCCTCTTCTCCATCAGACATGGTCCTCTCTGCTACCAACCACACTTCTTCCAATCTAGGTAGATCATCCATTAATAACTTCACCAGTGAAGGAAATGGGCCACAGCTTATGCTCTCAAGAGAAGGCATCTTGTGCAGCTCAAGCTCCTCCAGACAAGGAAGTTCCACAAGCCCTTGTAGATGCTTCAATCCTTGGAAATCAGATAGCTTCATCGCCCTCAAAAATTGGAAGCAAGCTTGCCCCTTTACTTCAGTACCAACAACCTGATTCTGCATCCACCATGCATATTTCTCGCCTGAGTACCCACAAATTTCTAGCTCTTTAATCCCAGCTGGCGGTTCTAGGCCATCAAGTACAGCCTCCTCCAACATAGTGTCCACCTTTTCATTAAAGAAAAACTCAGTGTTCACCTCACCTTTCTGACGCATCTTCCATTCTAGCTTCAACCTCTGTAAATTTGTCTTCTCTTTCAAGCATGCCTTATGTGCATCATCTTTCTCCAACACATGTGAAATACCTCTGATAATTAGACCTTCACTATTCCTACCTACATTTGCGAGCTCTGATATTCCAGCAAACTTTTACCGTTACCCACAACAAATAAGGGCAACTTTTGTAGTTGACTGCTGAATTGTCCAATGCCTATAGGCATCCCTCTCAATTCTTCACAATCTTTCAGGTTCAAAACTTGAAGCCTCTCAAACTTGACAATGCCATCAGGCAGCTCTACCAGCTTCCTACAGCCTTCGAGGTTCAAAACTTGAAGCTTCTCCAACTTGCTAGTGCCTTCAGGTAGATTTACCAGTTCCCCACGATTTTCCAAGTTCAAAACTTGAAGCTTCTCCAAGTTGTTAATTTCTTTAGGTAGCTCTACTAGCTGCACACAATATTCTAGGTTCAAAAATTGAAGCTTATCCAAATTTCCGATGCCTTTGGGCAACTCTACCAGCCTATAACAATTACGTAGACTCAAACATTGTAGATTTCTCAATTTTGTTATAACTACTGGTAGCTCCTTAATCTTGGTATGATCTAGTTTAAGAACTCTTAGCTTTTTATTTCTACCAATAGAATTTGACAAGGCTGCAAGCTCCATGCACTGGCAAAGATAAATGCTTGAAAGCATATTACAGTCACCAATTGAATCTGGTAAAAGTATCTGGGGTATTTTGTGGAACTGCTTGCATCCTTTGGCACATTAGTTGAAATTTGCTCATCCAAGATGAACTTGGCAAGATCATGAAGCAAATCATGCATCTCGCAACACACTCTCCCAAAATATTCCTTCACATCCTGGAGAAAAGAAACTTGCACAAGTGAATTGAAGCACTCGTCGCCAACATCCTCCAAGCAATTGTAACCATGAGTCAAACTAATCACATTGTGAGCAATCCATTGGTCAACCAATTGTTGTTTATCGAGCGGAAGGCCTTTAGGAAACAATGAACATATTGTGAAGCACCGTTTCAGATGGGATGGTAAATGGGAATAGCTCAACATCAAGCTTGCTAATACTCTATGCTCTTTATCCTCAGCATCTAGTAGATTACTGTCTCTCACGGCCTTCCATTGTTCTATACGTGTCTTGCCACGAAGGACATTTGCAAGAACTTTAATTGCAAGTGGCACCCCACCACATTTATTCACAATCTCTCTCCCAACTTCCAATAATTCAGAGTCCAAACCTTTTATGTCCTCACCAATGATCTGAGTGAACACTGTCCAGCTATCATCCTTAGACAAGGACGACAACTTCGACAGATCTGTTGATTCCACTGCTTCTGCAACATTTCTATTGCGACTTGTCAACAAAATACTACTTCCAGGTGCTCCTCTCTTTATATATAACATAAAATCTTCCCATTGACTTCGGTCCACAGTCCAGACATCATCTAATACAAGCAAATACCTCTTTCCAGTCAATGTATCTGCTATAGTTTGAATTATGTTCTGTATGGAATGATGTTCAGATTTTTGATAAGTAATGGCTTCAAACATCTTCATCATAAGCTGTTGGACATCAAATTCTTGGGGCACATGAACCCATATTCTTACTTCAAAATGATCCTTTACGGTGTTACCATCACCGAAAACTAGGTTAGACAAGGCAGTTTTCCCAGAGCCACCAAGCCCAATTATGGAGACTATCTTGATTATCTGTTGGTTATTTTTGTCCACCAGTTTAGATATTATTTCCTGCTTTTCTCGCTCTCTTCCACATATTATTGATGCCACAGCAACATTTGGCACTGTTGGAGTTGCCTTGGCAGTCCTGTTCATGTGTGGAACAGGATGACCTTCCGGCAAACTGTTTACTATTGCACTGAAGTCAGTTCTTTGCTTCACTATTGCATCAAATCTATTCTTTATAGCCTTGATCTTGAGGGCAGCCTTGAATTGAAACAGATATGATTTTGGTTTTGTGCAGAGACATTTTGACACAATATTGTTGGCAACTTCAGCTTCATGCTTCTCAGCCTCTAGATGGAACTCATCAACAATATCATCAATGTCGTATGCGACGTGTTTCAATTTTTTGATGAAAAATTGATCATTATCCGTTGTTTTACATCCTGCTTTTTCTAGCCAGGAGCTGATATCCTCAAATCGACCCTGGAGATCCATTGTCACACCCACTATAGAGCTGTACTGCTTCAACATCGATGGAGCTAACTTGTTTGCCAAAATTTTCAAAATTGCAGACACAGCAGCACCTTCGATACAGGCCATCATTTATTTTGAAAGTGTCTCCTTTCCCAAAAATCTTGCAGACCAAATTGAACATGAGCTGCTACTTTTGAAACAAAAAAAAATGATCTGCAAAAACTAGCTGTACTCTCAATAAATTATGGGTTATGCATGTTCCAAACTAACTGAATCCTATGGCGCTTTTTTCATGCATGATTGTTTCTTTGTTATTTTGCTAACATGATGTATGACTGGCACCATCTGATACACCTATATGAAACAGTAGTTGATGACATTGATGTCTGACCTGGGAAAACAGGTAGACTGCTAGCCTGAAGCTGAGCTCTTTAGCCTTTTAGTCTTTGAGCTGCACAACTGTGGCCGCAAACAGTCTCGTCTAGCCTTCTTGTTCCTCTTATCACATGAAACAAGAAGCATTATATATACGAGGGGATTTCGTACTTTGGAGCATGTAAAAGAGAAAGGTAACAGTGTTTAAGATTAACGTACCATAGCCTCGATTCACAAAGGAGCAGATGAGGATCTCGAACAGATGGCTGATTAGTTCCTCAAGATGAACATACCATAGCCTCTAGCTCGGACGAATCAACTCTAATTACTCTTATTTCCTACTTGTGATGTGTGACTTCTGAGTTCCTGGATTTAGTACCTAACAATAGGCAGGATAATAATACATTTTTATTTACTGAAAACAGTTGCACTGAAAGCAGAAAGTGTGGATGTTGATGTTAATTGATGAACTTAACAGGAGTATGGATCGAGCAAGAAAAAACAAAACAAAGGACTTGAGTAGTCTTTGGTTAGAACAAAACATATACTAGGATAGTAAGCTAGTTGCACGAGAGTAATTACTTTTTTAGTTACCCTCTGTCATGTAACTAACTAAGCCGGATTGCACTCGTCTTACTGGTCCGAGCTAAGTCGCAACATGCTTAATAATCATAGTTGTAACCAGGGTATTGAAGCGGTTGCAATTGTGGTGTCAGGCCAATTGCAACTCAGCATATTCTCTAGTTGTAACTGGAATCGCTTTATTGGTCCTAGTTGCAACCGATTTAAAGATCCTAGTTGTAATTACGGCGGCAGTGAAGCGGTTGCAGTCACGCACGGGATCTGGCCAATTGCGACTGAGTATATTCCTTAGTTGTAATTGCAATCGCCTCGTCGGTCCTAGATGCAACGGTTTTAATGATCCTAGTTGTAACTGGGACATTGAAATGGTTTGTAGTTGTGGATGAGAACAACTGCAACTGAGCATCTTACTATTACTAATTGGAGATGAAAAGCATGCACGGCTTATGAAGCGCTCTAGAAAAAAAGAAAAAAGTCTAGAAAATCCCACAATAATCAGAAACATCTCGCCTTCTATTTATATCCATGATTATTAGTAGCCATTGGTGACCCATCTCCCACCGCAATCAATCCATGCATCGATTCCTCATAGAGGATCATTTAAATTCTCTTTATTTATTTTACCTTATTATTAACACACCTCCCACCACAGTCAATCCATGCATCGATTCCTCACCGAGGAACATTTAATTTTTTATTTTATTTTTACGTATTGTTAACCCACCTCCCACCGCAATCAATTTGTGCATCGATTCCTTTTGGAGGATCATTTATTTTTTTATTTTTTCTTATTATTAACCTATGTCCCACTTTATTCAACCTATAAATCCATACTTTTTGGAGGACCATTAAAAATCTTTTTTCTATTTCTTCTTATTATTAACTTTCAATCAATCCATGCATCGATACATCTTGGAGGACCATTTAAAGTTTTACTTTTTCGTTGTGGTACAACATCTAGCTAGTAATATTAAAATAATTAGTGAAAATACTCTATAAACATAATACATAAAATACTTAGAAAGAACGAAAAACACAACAAAATAAATATTATACATACAATTTTATTAAATATAATAGATAGCCAAACATTGAATCAAATCTTAGTTGTGGTTTATAGTTTTAGACTGATAGAGTAAGTATTAAATATTTTAAATAACAAATATCTATAGAAATAATTATTGCATTCATTCTATTTTTAAACAAATTCACATACAACCCTATAAAATAGAACTTAAAGAAGCACACTAAATTTATATATTCAAATTATCTATATTATAAGAGATGATTTAAGGTAACCCCTTTAATTGTATTTGAATTACCCACTTACATTATGAAATATTATTTAAAATAACCCTCTAAATTACATGTAATTTTTCACACATGTTTAATTTCTTTAATATAATCTTATAAAGTTAAATAGAAAACCATATTATATATTATAGTAAATAATCTACACACCCAATATATTCATATAAATTAGACATCTATGTCATTTTAAAATTAAAAAACTACATCTACATTTACCAGTATTAGCTATTATTAGAAAATAGATAAATAGAAAGTAACTAAATTAACAAAAGTTTAAAAGGAAATCTAGATTCGTACATCACCACATCAGGGATTAAAAAGTAGATGACATATTTAAACATAGATTTCAAGGTACTCCCTATGTTCCATGATAATTTATGTTTTAGAAATTCTCATACAGTTTAATTTAGTAAGGTTGAGTTAAGGCACATGTGTCCCCTTATTGACGTGTTACCTATGTTGATCACTTTCCTTATGTTATTAATCTCCTAACTTTTAGTTCCTATGGACAAATTTTAAATCGTAAAATAATATGTTAAGGACACATTTTGAAGGGTGAGAAACTATCAACGTAGATGATAAAGTTATATAATTAATTATTAGTTTATCGCAATCAATATAGAATACACACTAAGAAAGCATTATTACAGTTAGAAAATGTGAGCGCGTGGACAGATGACAGAGAAAGAAAAAACAAATATAAGTATTTTTATTAGTTGTATGTATTAAATTTATCCACAACCACCTAATTAATGTTTATATTTGCTATAGTTCTAGCCCGTGGAGGAACACGGGTTGGTGGACTAGTATTGCCTAATTTTAAGTGAGTTACTTGCAACTATATGCATAGCAGAAATATAGGGCCTGTTTGGAACGCGGGAAAATTTCCATGTTCCTGCGATTTTCCTGTGAAATTGAACTGTTTCCTGTGAAATTCTTATGAGATTCCTGTGGAATTCCTGCGTTCCAAATGGGCCCATAGACTAGTTGTAGCTAGCGAACATGGGTCACACGATTTTCTGCTATCTTTTTATGGCTGCAATAGGAGATTAAAAACTTGGCAAGTCTGTTTGTTTAGCTTGTACGCAAAACGTAATTATTGCAACAGGCTGCCAAGCAATAAGCACATGGGACCGATAAACGCATGCTGCGTGCGTCGCGCTTTGTGTTGCAGAGACAGACGTGCGTCCATGGGGACGGACGCTGGTCGGCTGGTGTTTTGCAGAGATGCGTGGTCAGCGGCAACAGAATCAGATGCATGTACGCGCATTTTCTCATGCATATGTACATGTGTATGTATGAGGAGATTTAGACTTTTGAGCATGTCAAATAGAAAAGTAACGGTGTTTAAGATTAACATATCGTAGCTTCAACTCACAAAGCAATGGAATAGGATCTTGTGCTGTAATTATGATTTATGCCTTTTGAGCTTTCAGCCTTCGGTAGATGAGAATTGGGAGAACGATGTGGTCGATTAGTCCCTGAAGATAAATAGCCTCTAGCTTAGAAGAACCAAGCGTTATCACGTAGGTTTCCTACTTGTGATGTATGACTTGTGAGTATCCTGCCTTCAGTACCTGACAATAGCCACCAGATCAATAATCATCAGTGTTTGTTTGCTGAAAACAGTTGCATTCAGAGCAGAAGGTGTCGATGTTGATTGTAAATCGATGAACCTCAATGGAGTATGGAGCAAGAAAAACTAAACAGAGGACTTGAGCTGTCCTTGGTTAGAACAGAAGATGTACCAGCTGAGCTCAGACGTATTCGTCCTCTCCTCTGGCTCAAAAGAATCAACGGAGATCACGTACGTATTGTACTTATGATATATGACTTCTGAGTTTCCTGCCCCTAGGACCTGATAATGGGCAGAACAATCACCAGTTTTGTTTGCTCAAAACAGTTGCAGTGAAAGCAGAATGTGTATATTCATTGATCGTGGGAGAAGAAATCGACCAACTTTGCTGGAGAAAGAAAAAATGAACAGAGGACTTGAGATGTCATTGATTAAAACAGATAAAACATGTACCAGGAGCTCAGATCTGCTGCTTCTGGCTGTGCCACCTGCAATCGCCAGACGTATTCCTCCTTTATTCCCCCTATGCTCTGTATCACTGTGCGCAAATCTGAGCTTCTGAGGCAGAAGGCCGGGGAACTTTGGTGGTGGCTCTACTAGCTGTGACGCTTCCTTTATCAAGGTGAACTACTATGCTTTTAGGATTGCTGCGTTAGGTGAGCATTCTTCAGGTCAATTCAAAAGGTCTCCTTGCACTTGACACTGGTTGGTGGTTTCCCTCAACATCACCCCTGCAAACCGCGCTGGCCTGCATGTATCGAATGATCAGATCGCCTGCCCTCGTCCTCTCGCCTCCCACCCTGTCGGCCGCGCAGGCTGGCCAGTGGCGACATCATTCTATATCATTGCTGTAGACCGGATGATGCGCTCGATTCACGCGGTGCAGAGATGATCGCCGCGTGTGTGGCGGTCGTCCTTGCCTCACAAACAAATCGAGGACGCTAGAGCAGAGCGTCCCACATTCCTTCGCCGCTCTCGCTCCCGCTCCCACTTTCTCTGCTCCCGCACGCAATACGGCATCGCCCCACTTTTTACAGCAGAGGCGGCTCAAAAAAGGAGCCGCCTCTGCAGTGCTTTCAGTGGGCCCATGGGCATGAGCCGCTGCTAGTAAGGGAACAGCAGAGGTGGTGCATGCCGTGGGCCGCCTCCGCAAATAGCAGAGGCGGTCCATGCGGTCGACCGCCTCAGAGGCGGCGCGTAGCACGGACCACCTCTGTTATATGCGGAGGCTACTAAGGGAACGGCAGAGGCGGTCCATGCCGTGGGCCACCTCCGCAAATAGCAGGAGCGGTCCAGGCAGTCGACCGCCTCTGATATTTTATTTATCAGAGGTAGTGTGCAGCACGGACCGCCTCTGCTATAGGCGGAGGTGGCCCGTCCCCTAGACCGCCTCTTCTATTTATTTATCAGAGGGGGCCTAAGTTATGGACCGCCTCTGCTATTTATTTTTCAGAGGCGGCCTACGTTTTGGACCGCTAATCCAAGTGTATATAAGACACTTTCTTCCTCCTCGTCACTTTGCAGACATTTGGAGGAGCTTGGAGCCCAACAATGGCCTCCAAGAATTGAAAAGGAGAGGGGGAGGTTTTCGTTTTTATTTCTTTGAAGATCCAAACTTATTGAGGTAAGGCTGCACTATCCCTTTGTTAGATTTAAGTATCATGAAGGAAAAGTTGGTGAATCTACTTATATTGCTCTCATTTACGGCGCTCTGTCTCTGTCTCTCATTTATGGCTCTCTCATTGTCCAATTAATTGAACCTAGCTATGAATATATACCTAACAGCTAGCTTGATGGACAATTTTGTGGATCTTTACACTTGAGGATAATATAGAATTAAATTTGTCACTAGGTTGCTAAGAAACATTTCTCCCTATGTAAATCTTAAGATAATCACATGTTTTCTCTCTCTACATAATATACGTTTTTCATATGTCGATAAATTAAATCCTCCAATATGGATATACTCTTATATATGTACTGTCTTTGGATCTTAAGAAAACCCAAGCATGTGTTTAACGTCTATATATATTTTAATCGAACCAAGCAACATAGGTGTACGTTTACAACGTACGAAATTCAAGTTTTTTAAACGTATGTTTTTATAAGCACATGTATTCTGAAGGCCAAGTACGGGTGGTCTGACTCTAGCTTCAATGATCTGATGAAACTCTTATCCTGGTTGCTTTCGAAGCCTAACTTTGTGCCTGAGAACACGTACCAGACAAAGAAGATCATTAGCCCATTGACAATGGGAATTGAGAGAATACATGCATGCCCGAACTACTGCATACTATATCGAGGGGAAACATTTGGGAAACTAGAGAAATGTCCACCATGTGGCACTAGCCGTTACAAGCAGAATGACATTTACAAGGACGACGATCAAGCATCCTCAAAATGGAAGAAGAGGAAGAAAAAGGGTGTGCCTGAACCTTCCAAAGAAGATACATGCTTAGGCATAGACGAGAACAAGAGGAGATTCCCCAAATTGGTTATGTGGTATCTCAATCCAATCGACCGCTTAAGGCGTATGTTTGCAAACCCTCGAGAAGGAAAGCTGATGTGTTGGTGGCATGAAGAGCGGATTCAGGACGAGGGTAAGCTTTCACACCCGGCCGATGGCACACAGTTGAAAAGGTTTGATGAGATGTACCCCGAGTTTGCGAAGGACCCAAGGAATGTGAGGTTTGCACTAAGGACAGAAGGAATGAATCCTTTTGGGGAAAGAAACAGCATACACAACACATGGGCAGTTATATTGACCATATACAACCTACCGACCTGGCTTTGCCAGAAGAGGAAGTACATAATGTTGTGTATTCTGATACAAGGGCCGAAACAACCGGGCATTGATATAGATTTCTTCCTTGAGCCATGGATGGCTGATATGGTGAAGCTTTGGAATGAGGGTGTGCGAATGTGGGATGAGTATGCTAAGGACCACTTCACATGCAGAGGAATTATAATTGTTACCATCAATGACTACCCTGCATTGTTCTCGATCTCTGGACAGATCAAAGGAAAGACGGGATGTTTAGTATGGCTGGATGGCACGATGTTTGTGTACCTGGATGGTTCAAAAAAAATTTGTGTATCTGAAGTACTGCCGGTTCCTTGTTGAAAGGCACAAATACCGCAGGAAGGCATTCTACGCCCTCTTTGATGGTAAGGCAGAGTCAGGTTCAATACCAATAAGAAGACACAACAGCAAATATGTTTTTGATATGGTAAGGAAGATTAACATCAGCTATGGCAAGAAGATCAAGATAACTAAAACCCCTGTAGAGGGCGTGCCTTTCAAGAAGATGTCAATGTTCTTTAAGTATTTGCCATGATGGAAGGACTTGGAGGTTCCACGTGCCGTCGATGCTATGCACATAAAGAAGAACGTGTTCGATAGCACTATCTGTTTGTTGATGGATGTAAAAGGCAAGACAAAGGATGGCTTGAGGTCACGTTGGGACCTGGTAAACATGGGAATAAGAAGTGACCTCCACCTCGTGGAACATGCGAATGGGAAAATTATGCTGCCAACCGGGCTGTCATCTAAAATAAAGATGCTAGTATCCATGAAAGATTTATCGCTAAGCGGATACAACCCTCACAATTGTCACATGATGCTAATGATATTCCTCGTGGTTGCTATAAGGGTTGCCAGGCCTGCATTTGTGCGTATGGTATTAACTCGGATGGTCTACTTCTTCAGCAAAATCTCGCAAAAGGAAATTCGTTTAGATGAATTGGATTCACTGCAACAGTTCTGCACGGAGACTATGGCCTAGCTAGAGATGTGTTTTCCTCCATCACTTTTCAACATAATGCCACACCTCATGGTACATATGGTCGACCAGATCCATGCACTTGGTCCTACCTACTTACATGAAATGTGGGCATACAAGCGTTTCATGGCAACTCTAAACCGCTATGTTCTCAATTGTGCTTGTCCTGAGGGGTTCATGACAGAGGCTTACTGCACCGAAGTGATTGTAGAATGCTATCAGGATTACTTGGTGCACAAGAAAGGTATTGGCATGATTGCATCTCATCACATGGGAAAGTTAGAAGGGAAAGGAACGAGGGGAAGGAAAACATTCGTTGATAGGGCATACCATCAAGTGGCAAGCGCTCATTTCAATGTCCTACACCAGTTGGAGATTATGTCTCCGTTCATCGAGCAGCACCTTAATATTGTTCGCGCAGAAAGCAACGGCCGATCAGAGGCTTGGTTCATGAAGGAGCACAAACAACGATTCACCACCTGGCTCATGGACCAAAACATAGAGGAGGGAACAACTGTTGAGGGAATCACATTGAAACGGCTGGCTTTGGGTCCTTTTGCACAGGTCAGGACATGGCAGTCATACGATATTAATGGGTATACATTCTACACATCTACCAAGGATAAGAAAAGTGTCTGCCAAAACAGTGGAGTTTGGATAGACGCCATCGATGATACGACGGGAAACAAGGTCATATTTTGGCCTTATAGAGGACATATGGGAGCTTGATTATGGAAGGACCATATAGATTCCTGTGTTTAGGTGCCAATGGGTCAAACACCCACAAGGTGTAGAGGTGGACAACTACGGCCTGATGATTGTTGACCTGGCCAAGGTTGGCTACAAAGATGACCCTTGGGTACTCGCCAAACGAGTTGCACAGGTTGTATATGTCGTCGACCCAAGCCAGAAGAATGAGAAGCACATAGTTGCCTCGGACAAACAGACTATTATCGGGGTTGATGGTGTGAACGTTGTGGAGGCCTTCAATGACTATGATGACATGTAGGTCTTCACAGATCTACCAACCAAGATCAAGATTGTAGAAGCAAGCATAAATGATGTTAAACCATGGTCACGGCTCGATGGAGAGCCAAGATTTGTAACCGCCTAATGCACTATTGTTATTTAATTTCACATTGTAACCTTTGCACGTCAAATATTTTGAGTTTGATCAAAATTTGTCTTCTGTTTTTCAAAAACAAGTAAATATTAAAGGAGTAAATATAAAAAAAGGATATAACAAGTAAATCTAAGATAATTATGTATAAAAGAAGTAAATAAAAGACAATATAAAACAAGAAAATATGAAAAGGAGTAAATATAAAATAAGGGATATAACAAGTAAATATAAGATAATTATGTATAAAAGAAGTAAATAAAAGATTATATAAAACAAGAAAATATGAATAAGTAAATTATAAATTATAAATAAGTTAGCAGCAGCAGTTGACGCTATCCACCGCGGCTGCTAAGTGACTTAGCAGCAGCGGTTGGAAAGTCCACCGCTGCTGTTAACTGTGGGCGGCCGGCCCCACTCCACTTATCAGCAGTGGTGGACAATTTATCCACCGCTGTGGATTACGTTCACCGATTCTGATAGTGTCCCAGATTTTTTTCAACATCGATTTCAGTTTTTAAACTGTGTTCTTGTGACCCTCCACCGAAAGTTGTTTTGGTTTTTTGCTCGTCTTGGGCCTATAAGTACCCTCCAGTGCCCCCCACCTCTTGCCAAGCTACATCAGTAGAAACAATGCCTCACATATTCTTCTCCTCCTTCCTTGCCTTTCTGCTTATTGGGATAGGTTGCATGTAATGCAAACTCCAAGTTGTGGAAAAATCCTAATCTCTCGCCGGATGCAACTATTCCGGTGGGAGTTCCAGGTTGTGGAAAAATCCTAATGAATTTATTCCATAACCAGTTGCCTTGCAGCTGCCCTACCCTACTTTATAGAACCTGCAGGTGGTGTACATCTCAGTTAATATGAGTCCTACCCACCGGCGGAGAAAATACTCGCTGAGGTGTACACCACCTGCAAGTTCTACAAAGACGGTTGCAAATCCATCAAGTTAGTGGATAAATTGTGTGTACGTTGACATTTTTTTATCGTTGTGGAGAAAATGCTTGCTGAGATGTAAGCTGTTAGCTTTTATGTATCATTATTTCAGTTTTTATGTTTTATTATTTCTTGTTGTGTTCAGCTCACATTGAGATGACTATAACATGAGTGCATGGCAAATGTGTTCTTGTTGTTTAAGGTATGATATTGCAAGAATATATAAAAGTAGAGGGGTAAATAGAAGAACTAAATATAAAAGAAATAAACAGAAGTAAAGGAGTAAATAGAAGAATTAAATATAGAAGAAATGTATTCTTGATGCAGGTTGGAGAAATGTATTATAGAATAAATATAATAAGTATAAGGCACTTAGCAGCAGCGGTTGGAAAAATTCACCACTGCTGGTAAGTGAGGGTGGCCGGACCCACTCCATTAGCAGCAGTGGTGGACATTTACTACCGCTGCTGCTACGAGACTTATTGACAAATAGAAAGTAACTAAATTAACAAAAGTTTAAAAGGAAATTTAGATTCGTACATCACCACATCAGGGATAAAAAAGTAGATGACATATTTAAACATAGATTTCAAGGTACTCCCTATGTTCCCTGATAATTTATGTTTTAGAAATTCTCATACAGTTTAATTTAGTAAGGTTGAGTTAAGGCACATGTGTCCCCTTATTGACGTGTTACCTATGTTGATCACTTTCCTTATGTTATTAATCTCCTAACTTTTAGTTCCTCTGGACAAATTTTAAATCGTAAAATAATATGTTAAGGACACATTTTGAAGAGTGAAACTATCAACGTAGATGATAAAAGTTATATAATTAATTATTTGTTTATCGCAATCAATATAGAATACAAACTAAGAAAGCATTATTACAGTTAGAAAATGTGAGCGCGTGGACAGATGACAGAGAAAGAAAAAAACAAATATAAGTATTTTTATTAGTTGTATGTATTAAATTTATCCACAACCACCTAATTAATGTTTATATTTGCTATAGTTCTAGCCCGTGGAGGAGCACGGGTTAGTGGACTAGTATTGCCTAATTTTAAGTGAGTTACTTGCAACTATATGCACAAAAGAAATATAGACTAGTTGTAGCTAGCGAACATGGGTCACACGATTTTCTGCCTATCTTTTTATGGCTGCAATAGGAGATTAAAAACTTGTCAAGTCTGTTAGTTTAGCTTGTACGCAAAACGTAATTATTGCTACAGGCTGCCATGCAATAAGCACATGAGACTGATAAACGCATGCTGCGTGCATCGCGCTTTGTGTTGCAGAGACAGACGTGCGTCCATGGGGATGGACGCTGGTCGGTTGGTGTTTTACAGAGATGCGTGGTCAGCGGCAACAGAATCAGATGCGTGTACGCGCATTTTCTCATGCATATGTACATATGTATGTATGAGGAGATTTAGGACCTTTGAGCATGTCAAATAGAAAAGTAACGGTGTTTAAGATTAACATACCGTAGCTTCAACTCACAAAGCAATTGAATAGGATCTTGTGCTGTAATTATGATTTATGCCTTTTGAGCTTTCAGCCTTCGGTAGATGAGAATTGGGAGAACGATGCGGTCGATTAGTCCCTGAAGATAAATAGCCTCTAGCTTAGAAGAACCAAGCGTTATCACGTAGGTTTCCTACTTGTGATGTATGACTTGTGAGTATCCTGCCTTCAGTACCTGACAATAGCCACCAGATCAATAATCATCAGTGTTTGTTTGCTGAAAACAGTTGCATTCAGAGCAGAAGGTGTCGATGTTGACTGTAAATCGATGAACCTCAATGGAGTATGGAGCAAGAAAAACTAAACAGAGGACTTGAGCTGTCCTTGGTTAGAACAGAAGATGTACCAGCTGAGCTCAGACGTATTCGTCGTCTCCTCTGGCTACGTATTGTATTTATGATATATGACTTCTGAGTTTCCTGCCCTAGTACTTGATAATGGGCAGAACAATCACCAATTTTGTTTGCTCAAAACAGTTGCAGCGAAAGCAGAATGTGTATATTCATTGATCGTGGGAGAAGAAATCGACCAACTTTGCTGGAGAAAGAAAAAATGAACAGAGGACTTGAGATGTCATTGATTAAAACAGATAAAACATGTACCAAGAGCTCAGATCTGCTGCTTCTGGCTGTGCCACCTGCAATCGCCAGACGTATTCCTCCTTTCTTCCCCCTATGCTCTGTATCACTGTGCGCAAATCTGAGCTTCTGAGGCAGAAGGCCGGGGAACTTTGGTGGTGGCTCTACTAGCTATGACGCTTCCTTTATCAAGGTGAACTACTATGCTTTTAGGATTGCTGCGTTAGGTGAGCATTCGTCAGGTCAATTCAAAAGGTCTCCTTGCACTTGACACTGGTTGGTGGTTTGCCTCAACATCACCCCTGCAAACCGCGCTGGCCTGCATGTATCGAATGATCAGATCGCCTGCCCTCGTCCTCTTGCCTCCCACCCTGTCGGCCGTGCAGGCTGGCCAGTGGCGACATCATTCTATATCATTGCTGTAGACCGGATGATGCGTTCGATTCATGCGGTGCAGAGATGATCGCCGCGTGTGTGGCGGTCGTCCTTGCCTCACAAACAAATCGACCACGCTAGAGCAGAGCGTCCCACATTCCTTCGCCGCTCTCCCTCCCGCTCCCACTTTCTCTGCTCCCGCACACACTACGGCATCGCCCCACTTTTTACAGCAGAGGCGGCTCAAAAATGGAGCTGCCTCTGCAGTGCTTTCAGTGGGCCCAAGGGCATGAGCCGCTGCTAGTAAGGGAACAGCAGAGGCGGTGCTTGCCATGGGCCGCCTCCGCAAATAGCAGAGGTGGTCCATGCGGTCGACCGCCTCTGTTATTTTATTTATCAGAGGCGGCGTGCAGCACGGACCGCCTCTGCTGTATGCGGAGGCGGCCCGTCCCCTGGACCACCTCTGCTATTTATTTGTCAGAGGGGGCCTAAGTTATGGACCGCCTCTGCTATTTATTTATCAGAGGCGGCCTACGTTTTGGACTACCTCTGCTAATCGAAGCGTATATAAGACACTTTCTTTCTCCTCGCGACATTTGGAGGAGCTTGGAGCCTAACAATGGCTTCCAAGAATTGAAAAGGAGAGGGGGAGGTTTTCATTTTTATTTCTTTGAAGATCCAAACTTATTGAGGTAAGGCTGCACTATCCCTTTGTTAGATTTAAGTATCATGAAGGAAAAGTTTGTGAATCTACTTATATTACTCTCATTTATGACGCTCTGTCTCTCATTTATGGCTCTCTGAAGGACCGAAAAGGCCCACATAGCTAAGGATAGCTACTAGACTAGGACCAAACATGAAAAAGCCCTCGTGAAAACGCCTATTGAAAAAGGTGCACGAAGAGGGCAAGCTTGCCTCGGCAGCACACGCCGGACGGTCCGCCGATGAACGCCGGATGGTCCGCCGATGCACGTCAGATGAGAGGAACTGAGAGCACTCCACACGAAAAGACATAGGCCAGCACACGCTGGATGGTCCGCCGTGTCACGCCGGACGTTCTGCCGTGACATGCCGGATGACAAGGACAGAGGAGCACGATTGCGCGACAGGGTCCCAAAAGAAATGGACAAAGGCCAGCCAAAAGGCATAAGAAAAATCCCCAAAAATTACCACAGCAACTCCAGAGGATTGGGAACCAGCTCAGAAAAACTCAGCTCAAAAGGAGCAAGTTTGCTACGCAGGACGGTCCGGCGTTTGACAGCAGACACAGCTCCAAAAGGAAGAGCAAAACCCTAATCAAATGTGCTCCAAAAATTCTGTAAAAATTACTGGAGCTACTAAAAGGCCTCAGAAGTGTTGTCCTAAAAATTCAGCTTATTTGGATAATATTTTTGGATCATGAACTGAAAAAGACAAGCACGCCGGACAGCAAGCGACGGACGGTCCGGTGTCTCTGTCAGCCTGACACCACTCACAAAACAATTCTCAAAACCCAGCCCAATGAGCTCCAAAAATTATGAAATTTTATCTGGAGAATCACATGATCATAAAGAACATCTCCACGAAGTTTCAGCTCAATTGGAAGAGTTTTGGTACGCCAGACTGTCCGGTGTTTGAGCACCTGACCAAAACTCTAAAATCTGGACAGCCGGTGAACTCACACGGGAATGAATCAAATCTTGGGCAAACCTTCACTAAAACACATGAAACTTTAGGAGCACAACCTCAATCCATAAGAGAGTCTATCCACAAAAGATATACTAAAAAAGATCAAGAGAACTCTCGGATTGGATGCAACAAAGAGTGAAAGAAGGTGACCAAGAACTAGATGAACACAAGGGAAAGTGGGGATTCGAGGAAGATCTTGTGCAGCTATTGAGAGGTAGTGGAGGCCTGCTCCTTGGTGTAATGAGTGATTGCTAACACGTGGAGTGGACTAACTATGTTTAGTCGCGACTCTGTGGAGATTGCGCCGGTTCTTGGTCTGTGGTGTGCCGGTACACGGATGGCGCGGTGGCAGCGAGATGGTTTGGACAAGAGCGAGGCGCGTGCAGATGGACCATGCGGCGGCATTGCGGTGGCAGGGAGCTCGACGACCATCCGGAGGCGGGAGACCTTGCAGTGGCATTGGAGGCCCGACCGGACGACCGTGCGGTGGTGAAGGGCGGCCCAGATGCTTGGGCCACTGCTGGGCCGCGTTGTGATCCACTCCTGGAGCCAAGGCGGGACAGCGTGGAGTTTGTTGGTAGCTCAGGAAAAACCAACGACTGGGATGCGTCGACGTCGGCCAAGTCGGAGAGGGTTCCGGCGGGAGGTCGGACACGTGGCGACATTGGGCTTGGCGGGTGTGCCGGAAACATCGCACGGGAAGGTTTGGCGGGTCCTCCAAAACCGCCCCCCGAACTCGGTTTCGGCAGTTTTTCCAAAACTGCCCCAGTGAAGATTCCAGAAGGACGCGTAGCGACATCAGAGGGATTGCGTTGGGTCGAAGCAAACTACAACAAGTCGTCGTAGACGTCGGATGGTCTTCAATGTATCTTTCCGGTTTTGCCCCTATAAGGGCCTTTGGTTTAATTTCAGCACTTAGGGGTATTGTAGTCTTTAGAGGAAGGCTTGGAAGGCAAGAAAGGGAGGCAAATTGGGAGTGGGTGGCGCTGCCCCTATAGGACAAAAAGGCTAGCGCCCCTCCCTCCCTCTCTCGGTTCTCTGGCTGGCGCTCAACAGAAGGACACAGGCAGCCAGGCGCCCTCTCTTCCTCCCTCTCCCTGTCCTCCTCTCTTCCTCCTGTAAGGTGAGATTTGAGAGATGGATTCTTGAAGCTTTTGTAAGGAATTTGTGTGGGAGAGGAGGCCCTTCCCTCCTTGTGCCCTCCTGGCTTTTGAATCAAACTCTGTTTCATGTTGTTTGGAGATTTTGGTGTTTGATTCCTCCATGGTCTTGAGTTCTTTGGTTTCGGGATTCTTCTACTTGCCGCTGTGTTCCTTGAGGACTTTCCTTGCGACCTGAATCACCCTAGCCAAGTGCTAAATCCCCCGCGAGTCGCGATCCCTCAAGAACCGAGTTTTTAGAAAATCCCGAAAACCCCGTACTTGCTCCGATTTCTTTCGATCCCTCTTCAACCGTGAGGAATTTCTTGGATATCTTTTGGGGATGGGTTCTTGAAGTCATCATCTTCATCTCCCCAAAATTTGAGCTACTTTGGACCTGATTTGATCATTCAATCATCGAAATTTTCCCAGGTCGCGGGCTGGAAAAACTCTGCTCTGCTCGGGCAGAATTTTTCCTTATCGCCGGTTGAACCGATGCTTGCATTCTTGTGCGTCGGATCAACCGGTGAGTGGTTTTGTCGCCTGTTAGGGTTTGTGGGGTTTCTGTTGGTTGCACAGGTGCATTAGCATCTACGTGCATCGGTTCATCCGGCGTTACCACAAGATTCGCAGTTTTAGTCGTTTAAACGACGGGTTCAGTTTTCTCCACACCGGTTTAACCGGTGCTCAGTTGAATTCGATTTGCAGCTTCTCTGGACAACTGCACCGGTGTTATTGCTGATTTCATCGGTTCATCCGGCGCGCTATCGTCGGTTTAACCGGTGATCATTGTGTGCGTTTTGTGGCCGCTCTGGACAACTGCACCGACATTGCGTTTGTATTTGTCGGTTTATCCGGTGCAGTGTCGTCGGTTGAACCGACGCCTTTCAAACTTGAGCGTCGGATCAACCGGTGTTCGATTGTCTTCAATGCAGGCTCAGTATCATCGGTTTGACCGACGCCCTCAATCCTTTGTCCGTCGGATCAACCTGTGATATATACCTTGCTGGTTTTTGCGCTGTTTCTTCGCGTTTGCTTCCGTGTTTTGTCTCATGGATTCCTAGGGCATTCTTGTGTTGGTGTAGCTCCTCATAGCTATTTCACACCTTGCCTAGAACTCTAGGGTTAGGGTGCACACTTGGATCTTGAGTCAAAGTTGTTGATTGCGATAATTTTCAATGGCTCCCATTCACCCCCCCTCTGGTCGCATTTCTCGGTCCTACAATTGGTATCAGAGCCGGGATGGTTTCTCTATAGCCTTCCTCGGTTCAAAACCGTTGTGTGACCATGGGTTCTCCTTGCAAACCCCCGATTTTCGATGGAACCGATTATGACTATTGGAAGGTGCGCATGGGTGCCTATCTTCTGAGTCTAGGTTCCGAAGTCTGGGAGATTTGAGTGGACCCTGACTATGTGAACCTTGCGGTCCGCACGACCGAGCCTCAGACTAGGAGACATTAGGTCAATAGCAAGGCGTACAATGCTCTCATAGCTTGTCTCGCTCGCCCTGAGTTCGATCGTGTCAGCTACCTTCTCACAGCCCGGGAGATTTGGGCACGGTTGGCCAATTTCCATGAGGGAACCAACCATGTCAAGTTGAGGCTGTATGAGACTCACCAGCGGGAATATGAGAACTTTACTCAGTTGCCGGGTGAGAGCATCGACACCATGTTCAGTCGTTTCTAGTCGATTGTGAACAAGCTGCGTGCGAACCAGCCACAGGGCACCCAGACCTACTCTGATCATGAGAAGGCTATGAAGCTTCTCTATGCTCTTGATCGCAAGGTCTGGGAGGTGAAGGTCCAGACTATCATAGAGTCTGTTAGCTATGAGACCCTCACCGTGGATGAGCTATTCAGCAAGCTCAAGGCTTCGGCGGCGGAGAAGCTCTCTCGAGCTAAGATGGAAGGTAATCATGCTGATGCCTCCGCCTCCAAGTCGATGGCCCTGGTAGGCAACTCTGGAGCTAACTCTAACCCTTCTCTTGGAGGTTTTTGCTTGTCTTCTCTTATGTCTGTGATAGATGAGCAGTTGGAGGTGCTGGGAAATGAGGAGCTTGCACTGATCATCCACAAGTTCCAGCGCCTTCAACAACAGACAAGCACGAGCGAAGACCTGCTTCAACTGCGGCAAGACCGGTCACTTCGCCACCGAGTGTCCCAAGAAGAAGAGTTCCAAGGATGAGGATGACCGCTCCAGGCACGAGGAGTACCGCGAGCACCGCTGTCACACCCTGAAATTTTTGAATTTCAGGATGTGATTAAAATTAAAAATAAATAATCAATTTTCTCATAATTTTAAAATTTTCGTAACATTTTCTTTTCTTCACAGGGAATTTAGTAAAAATAAATAAAGTTTGTTTGAATTTAAAAAAAAATAAAATGAAGTTGGTTGTGTGTTGCACTCATGCTACCCTTGCATTGTTTTAATGTTGTGTTTCAATTTGAATTTGAATTCTTCAAATTTGAATTCAAATTGAATTTGTTTGAATCTCTTGCAAAAGAAAGAAAAAAAAGCCTCTTTCGGCCCAAAACGCCTCAGCCGGCCCAGCCCTTTTTCTTTTCCCCTTTTCTCCCCGCGCAGCCCAATCCCGCCGCCCCAATTCCCTCTCCCCGGCCCAGCTCGCGCCCCCTCTCCTCTCTGCCGCCGACAGGTAGGCCCCACCTGTCGGGACCGTCTCCTTCCTCCCGTGCGCGGCTCGGACTCGAGCCAGAGTCCGGCCGCGCCACGCCTCGCCGCCCGCACCTTGGCGCGCCCACCAAGGTGGCCCCACCTCAGCCCCTATTTAAGTGACGCCGCTCCCCCTGGAAACCCTATCGAACCGCAGCCGCCCCCCCAGTTCGCGCAAACCCTAGCCCTAAAACGCCGCCGCCATTGGAGCCCCGCTCGAGCTCGATTCTACCGTAAATCTCACCGCTCCGCCGCTCGCTCGCCTCCGCAAGCCGCCTCCGGAGCTCCGCATTGTGGTGAGAACATTCACTGGTCACCTTCCCCTCTCCCTCTCGCTCCCGTGCATGCCCGTTCGCTCGCCATCGCCCTGCCGAGCAACCTCGCCGTCGAACGTGCTCTCCACCATGTCTAGGCTTCGCGCAGACCCCGCCGTCGCATTCCCCGTATCGTGCTCTAGATCCCAGGCCGATCCGCGCCTAAATCCGAGCCCCGGACGGCCGTTTTCGGCGAAGTCCGGCGACCGCGCCGCCGCTCGCCACCGCTAGCTCGCCGCCGGCGCAGTGCGCCGCCGCTCCTTTCGCCCCATTTCTCCCCAGCCGTTCGATCCTCATCCAACGGCCCCGATTAGATCTGACCCTGAGGTCAACAGATCCAATACCGGTCAACCGAGCCACTTTTGCGAAAGAGCCCTTATGTTTTATGGAAATAAACCCACAGTCCAGTATAGTTCAAAAGTAATTAGGTTTAAGTCCTTTTATTTCTGTTTTAGACCCTGACCTTTTAGGAAATAGAACCCGCCGTCCAGGAAGTGTAGTTTTGCTTTCTAACCCTCGTGAGTTAGGTTTAATTATGTTTTAGTCCATGGTTTCTTTAAAGCTAGCCCCTGGAAGTTTAAATCTATCGCAAACAAGTCCCTGGTGCACTGTTTTAGCCATATCTTTCACGTTTTAACTCCGTTTTCAGTGATTCTTGCGCTCACGTGATCCTTGTGATGTGTGAAATAGCTCTACAACCTTTTTATCTGCTGTGAGCACACTTTGTTGTGTCTTACGAATCTTTTCTGTTAGTCCTTAACCTTTAGTTAATCGCGACTAGATCTCTGAAGCATCGTTTAGTCTATAGAATCACCGTTTTAGTTCCGTTTTCTGTGTTTCTTGCGCCCTCGTAATCGTAGCAACGAGCCCTATCCTTTAGTGCGTTCTTTTAAAGTCTTTCTTTTGTTTTGGTGTATTGTTCTTAGATGTATCTTGTTGTTTGCTTTGTATGTTTGCCCGATGTTTGCTCCGAGTAGAAGGATCGCTGTTTGAAGGTTGAAGATCAAGAGTTCCAAGTGAGCAAAAGCTGAAGAGCAGTAAGAGTAGCTTTTCGTTGGAGAAAGGCAAGTGACCCTAACCATCCTTCTATCTATGCTTATATACAAGAGTACTATGATATAATTGGAACATGGAGAACCACCCAAGAAAACCGTACAACCACAATACTATATGGCTCTGGTCTTGGCTAAGTAATTAGATGAACTATATGTTGTGTTGGGGTTGTTCCGCTTGGTGGTTATGAGTTTGTGTTGTGGAGCGGGTGAAGGAAGCTGTGTCTTCTGAGGGACCGCACGGCAGGGACCAACACATACATATAGGGATTCTTTGTAAAGGCCTCATAGCGTCCCTATGCAATCACACCTCGGAAGTGTGGTATTGTGCCTGATCAGCACATATGCGTGGTTGGGTTCAAAGTTCTTCGGAACTTTTACGCGAATTGTGGTGAAAGTGTACAACCTCTGCAGAGTTAAAACTAACCGGTTAGCCCTGCTCACGGTCAAGAGCGGCTTGGACCCTCACATGATTAATAAACTTAAAGATGGATTTAAATCACATTCTGGTTATTTCTTGTGGCCTTGCTGAGTACCAACCATAAGTGTACTCACCCTTGCTTACTGCTTCTCAGAAGGAAAGATGTATGAAGTCTGTTGAAGATGTTGCTGAGTTCTAAGCGTACGCAACCCCCAGTCGATTGCCTGTGAAGTTGAAGCCTTCGTTTCCAGAATAAGCTGTATAACTCTGATAATCTTCTATTTGTTGTAATTCTCTTTTACATGATACTGTTACTGATTATTCACTTATGATGTCTCTATATGTATGAAACTTGATCCTGGCATACATATAGATATGCATTCGGTTTTCTTCTTAAAACCGGGTGTGACAACCGCCACAAGCACAAGAGTGGGGACTCCCACAAGAAGAAGGGCGGACGCTCCAAGCGGCACCACGAGTGGAAGAAGAAGAACATCGGCAAGTACAAGAGCAAGCAGGCGTTCGTCACCCAGAGTGAGGATCATTCCTCCACCAGCCAGAGCTCGACGTCTTCGTCTTCATCCAGCTCCAGTGACTCCAACTCACACCACCGCGGCGAGAAGAAGCGGAGCAGCAAGAAGAAGGCCACGGAGGGCTTCACTGGCCTTTGCCTCCATGCTGGGAAGGCGGCCGGTTTCTACACCATGGCTATTGACTCCGATGCTGACGGGACTCCTTCCACTATGGCAGAGCCTGTACTTCAGCCAGAGCCAAGCTCTGAGGTACGTCCCAAGCACCCCACTCACTGAGGAGTTGGAGGATCTTTACACTGCTCTAGATAATCAGGACTTGATCATTAAGGATGCTAAGAGGCAGTTTAGAGCTTTGAGACAGGAGCTGAAGGAAGTCAAGCTAGCTCTAGAGATTGCTCAGTCTGCCCCTGTAGTGGAGGATTGTGAGGAGGAGGATGAGTGCAGTCAGTGCATCGGTTTGATGTCTAACCTGTCCGAGCTCAGGAGCAAGTATGATGAGAACTTGCTCAAGCTCGAGATGGGCAAGAAGGCCTTGGACGAGCTCAAGTCCAGGCCTACCCTCTTGGGTGCTTGTAAGGAGTGCCCAACGCTTAGAGAAGAGCTTAAGGAGAAGACTGCTGCTTTGAGGAAGTTGGAGAAATCCACAGTCCCTAGCTCTTGCTCTGCTGATTGTACTGTGTGCCCAAGCCTGATCTCTGAGCTTGAGGAGGCATGGAAGGACAAGACCCGGATGGAGGAGGAGAACTCCCACCTTCGGGAGATTCTCAGTTGGGTGTCCGCCCGTGAGCCTCAGTTGGGCATGATGGTTTAGCAGTTTAAGCGTCCTGATGGTGTTGGGGTTGGTTTTGCTTTTACTCCTGCTGACTTTGTTCAACCCTATGGCAATATTGGTGAGATGCTCAAGCCGAGTGTGAGTGCACTTTCCTCTTCCACAGCTCCACCAGTCCCTAAGCCAGCACCAGTCCCTAAGCCAGCACTAGTCAATGATGGGATTCTCACTGAGCCACCCAAAGCTCCACCTAAGAATCCAGTGTGGGTTCCCAAGCCTAACCACCTCAAGAACCGACTGGATACACTCCCTCCTAGTGGCAAGCCTATTCCTAAGCCCAAGGTGAGGACTCAGCCCCCCAGAGTACCTCAGAGAGCCCCAGCTCCTACACCACAGCCTACACACAAGAGAGAGCCTTACCAGTGTGAGTGGTGCGAGAGGGGTGGTCACTTGGCAGAGTTTTGCTTTCGGAGGTTGAGGTTTGAGCGCAGGCATCTTGAGAGGCGTGCTCCGGAGGTGTTCCACCAGCCAGCCGGTGGACATGCTCCAGCTCGACGTGGGCAGAGGCGGGATGCCAGGCCACGTCGTGTAGGTGGAGGAGGGGGAGGCGGTGGTGGATACTGCGCTCTTGTTGGTGGTTTCGCCGGCCCTGTTCCACACCGTGCTTTCAGTGGTGGTCAGCGTGGCCGAGGCTTTGGTGGCGGAGGCGCACCATGTTTTCCTCAGTGTGGTGGTCGCCAGCCACAGTTTTCGTTTGAGGATACTTACCCTGCTTTCGAGTAGATGGCACGATATTGGTTTGCTTCTTTCTGTGCTAACCCCAGTGTCGGGCCATTTGCCTGCTCGTTTTCTTCCTACTGAGCAGGACACTCGAGGCCTGGAGAACATATGGCTCATGGACTCCAGTTGTTTGCGCCACATGATCGGGAGTCACAGATGGTTCTCCAGCCTCACCCCGATGAAGGACAAAGAGTACATCACCTTCGGGGATTACAGCGGAGGAAAGGTACGTGGAGTTGGCACTATTCGGATTTCTGATGACTTCACCCTAAGAGAGGTTGCTCTTGTTGATAAACTTGGTTTTAATCTGCTTTCTGTTTCATAACTTCTCGATGATGGGTTTGAGGTGAGTTTCAAGAGAGGTTGCTCGCGCGTTCTTGATTCCAGAGGGGAATTCGTTTACAGCATTGTTCCTCTTGGTCGTGTGTTTCGCATTGACTTTTCTGGATCTTCTTCTAGCACCTCTCACTATCTGGTGACTGGTCAGTCCTCTGAGCTCTGGAAGTGGCATAGAAGACTCGGTCACTTGAGCTTTGATGTACTAGTTAGGCTCAGCTCACTTGATTTGATCCGAGGATTGCCCAAGCTCAAGATGGACAAGGACCTTGTCTGTCACCCGTGTCATCACGGGAAGATGGTTTCCCTTCCGCACCCACCTGTGAATCAGGTGATGACATCGCACCCAGGCAAGCTTCTTCACATGGACACTGTTGGCCCTGCTCATGTGCGCTCTGTCGGTGGGAAGTGGTACATTCTTGTGATCGTTGACGACTTCTCTCGGTACTCTTGGGTTTTCTTCTTGGAGACTAAGGATGAGGCTTTTCAGTACTTTCGAGACCTTGCCTTGAGGTTATAGAACGAACTTCCACATGCCATGAGGGCCAATAGTGATAATGGCTCTGAATTTAAGAATGCTCGTTTTGATGACTTCTGTCGTGGTTTCGGTCTTGATCACCAGTACTCCTCTCCTTATGTTCCTCCACAGAATGGCGTGGTTGAACGCAAAAACCGGACCCTAGTGGAGATGGCCAGGACGATGCTTGATGAGCATAGGACTCCTAGGCTTTTTTGAGCCGAGGCGATCAACACCGCATGCTATGTTGCCAACCACATCTTCCTTCGCTCATTCATGAAAAAGACTTCGTATGAGTTGTGGTTTGGTCGACAGCCCAAGGTGTCCCATCTGCGTGCTTTTGGTTGCAGATGCTTTGTTTTGAAGGAGGGAAATCTTGATAAGTTCGAGTCTAGGTGCTCTGATGGCATTTTTCTTGGCTATGCTCTTCAATCTAGAGGCTATCGTGTTCTTATTCTTGAGACTAACTGGATCGTCGAAACTTGTAATGTAACCTTCGACGAGTCCACTCCTTCTTTGTCTGCTTCTGTGGAGTGTGCAGGTGACGATGAGTTTGGCCAGGACATCTTCGAGGATGAGGATGAGCCTAAGGCTTTTGAGGATGATGGTGGTGTCCCTGCGCCGGCTGCAGGCCCACTTCCTGGTGAATCGAGTTCTGACGACGACGGCGGCCCGCTCCCCACAGCTTCTACTTCCCGGGGGCCGATCGAGCAGGTGACTCAGGCTTCACCAGCTGCACCTGAGGAGGAGGCGACTTCAACAAGGGAAGCACCGCGACACATTCAGCGTCGTCATCCCCCTCAACAAATGCTAGGTGACCTTAACAAGCGAACCACAAGGTCCAATGTAACAAGTATCGCTGGTTTTGCTCATTCAGCCTTTGTTGACTCCTTTGAGACCAAAGATATTGGACACGCTTTATCTGATTCTAACTGGGTCAATGCCATGCATGAGGAGCTAGAAAACTTTGAGCGAAACCAAGTCTGGGTCCTTGTAGAGCCTCCACCTGATTGCCACCCTATAGGTACCAAATGGGTTTTCAAGAACAAACAGGGTGAGGATGGGATGGTTGTGAGGAACAAGGCTAGGTTAGTAGCTCAGGATTATAGCCAGCAGGAGGGGATAGATTATGAGGAGACCTTTGCTCCTGTAGCTCGTTTAGAGGCCATCCGGATCTTCTTAGCTTTTGCAACTTCGAAGGGGTTCAAGCTATATCAGATGGATGTGAAGAGTGCCTTTCTAAACGGGTTTATAGAGGAGGAGGTCTATGTGAAGCAGCCTCCTGGCTTTGAGAGTCCCAAGTTTCCAGACCGAGTCTTCAAGCTTCAGAAGGCTTTGTATGGTCTGAAACAAGCCCCTAGAGCCTGGTATGCGAGGTTGAGAGCCTTTTTGCTTAAGCAGGGGTTTGTCATGGGATCAGTACATAAGACTTTGTTTCTCCTCAGGTGTTGCACTGATTTTCTGTTGGTTTAGGTCTACGTGGATGATATTATCTTTGGTGGCTCCTCTCACTCTCTTGTTTCTAGCTTTTCTGATGATATGAGTAGGGTGTTTGAGATGTTGATGATGGGTGAGCTTCAGTTCTTCCTCGGGTTGCACATCAAGCAAACTCGGGATGGCACCTTCGTCCACCAGGCCAAGTACACCAAGGACATGCTCAAGAAGTTCGACTTCGGGGACCTCAGTCCCATGCTGACTCCTATGGGCACTTCTACGGTGCTGGATGAGGACACTGAAGGTGTTGCTGTGGACCAGAAGGAGTACAGGAGCATGATCGGCTCGCTCTTGTACCTGACGGCCACCAGACCCGACATCCAGTTCGCGGTTTGTCTCTGCGCGAGGTTCCAGGCTTCTCCGCACACTTCTCACAGGAACGCTATGAAGAAGATTTTCAGGTACCTCCGCTACACTCCTGAGTTTGGCCTTTGGTACTCTTCTTCCTCTTCTCTTGCATTGGTTGGCTTTTCTGATGCTGACCATGGTGGGTGTCGGATTGATCGCAAGTCGACTTCAGGTACCTGTCAGTTTCTTGGAACTTCTCTTGTGTCTTGGTCTGCCCGCAAGCAAACTAGTTTAGCTCTTTCCACCACAGAAACCGAATACATAGCTGCTACTAGTTGCTGCTCCCAGATCCTTTGGATGAGACGCACTCTCAGCGATTATGGCCTAACCTATGGCAGAGTTCCTATTTTCATTGACAGCACCTCAGCCATAAGCTTAGCCAAGAACCCCGTCCTACACTATCGCTCCAAGCATATAGACGTGAGGTTCCATTTCCTGAGAGATCACTATGAGAAGGGAGATGTCGAGCTGACCCATGTATCCACTGATAATCAAGTAGCTGACATCCTGACTAAGCCCCTAGAACAAGCCACCTATGCTCGCTTGCGGGGAGAGCTTGGCGTGCGCTACCCATTTTGAGTTGGGTAGTTGTTTCTGTAGTTTAGGATTGGTTTTTCTTTCTTCTTTGCTTTTTCTTGCATTGTTGTGTACATACCATTTAGCATTGCATCTGCTCATATGCATTAGACTTGCACCAGCTTCTCATGTATGATATCTGCATTTGCTTGTGCTATGCTATGAGTTGTATATATGCTTTGACCATGTGTAGCTAGCTCCTTTGAATATGTTGTATATTGGCTCTGAACTTAGCTATTTTATTCTTTGAAAATCATAAAACATGGTCACCTTCAGGATTTGCTACTAGCATGTGTAGGTTTGTATGCTTATGCTATCTTGATCATGCTTAGTGGTTAGGTCCTTTGCTCTCATATGCAACAAGATGCCCTCTTTTGCTTCATGGTTGCATTGCAAAATCAAACAGTTGGTGTGTTATAATTGGAATCTATTTCAAAAATCCAATATTTGGTCTGAGTGAAAAGATCCAGGTGGGATTGCTTGCACCACTGATCTTGTTCTGAGATTGCTCCTTTGGAGAACTTGGACAAGGCTGTGGATGACTGAGAGTGCTATCTTAAGCTTCTTATGGTCCTTGACCTAGGCTTGGTACATTCGCTAAGTTGAGCACTTGCAAGTTTTCAACCCCTGGCACCACTTCTTCTTGTTGAGAAACTAAGTGTTTTCAGTTGGTATCAAAATCTTGACAAGTTTTCAGTTGCTTGAGTGGCAGTTGCTGTGATATGCTTTGGTTAGCTCACCGGTATGTTCTTGCTAGCACTAGCATGCTTGCTTACCTTCTAGTATGCTAGGTCCTTTATGGTGATGCCTTTTCTTTTACAAATGACAAATGCTTGCTCATGATCTGTATAGATATATTCTTATGAGCTTCCCAATGCATTGTCTTTGTATATGCACCCTCATATGCTGTGCTGTTTTGACCTTTGCAAATGCTCTTGTTCTATACCTGGAAGCTTTTTAGGCACACATGCTTGCACTTCATGGCATATTTCCAGGGGGAGCATCTAGACAGGGGGAGTTTCCTTGACGTGTGCTTTGTCAACAAAGGGGAGAGATTGTTGATTGGTATCTCTTGTACCTTAGGGGGAGAGATTGTGAACCTTGGGGGAGAGATCCAGTTTTTGGGTGTGCACACATCGGGGGAAAGTTGCATAGTGAGGGGGAGCTGTATTTCAGGGGGAGGAAAGTTGCATAGTGAGGGGGAGCTGCATTTCAGGGGGAGTTTTGAGCTTTTTCATGCTCTTTGCGGGTTGTGTTGAGCCTTGCCTCTTTCTGGAGGGACCAACTTTGCACATGCTTGGCTGTGTTGAGCCTTGCCTCTTTCTTGAGGGGTTGTTTTGGAGTCAGTGCGTCGAGCCGTTGCCCTTGTCTTGGGGGCTGACTCTTTTGGCTTTGCTATCTTCAAGTGATCTTTTCAGGCTTTCATTCGCTTTTGATCACTTGAGTTAGCTCTCTTTGTTTTCTATTTCTTTTTTGGTTATCTGTTTGTTTCACCAGTGCCCGTGTGGGGTGTGGTGTTGACAATGCACTCATCAAGGGGGAGATTGAGAGGCAGTTGAGGCCTGCTCCTTGGTGTGATGAGTGATTGCCAATATGTGGAGTGGACTAACTGTGTTTAGTCGCGACTTTGTGGAGATTGCGCCGGTTCTTGGTCTGTGGTGTGCAGGTACACGGATGGCGCGGTGGCAGCGAGATGGTTTGGACAAGAGCGAGGCATGTGCCGATGGACCATGCGGCGGCGTTGCGGTGGCAGGGAGCTCGACGACCATGCGGAGGCGGGAGACCTTGCGGTGGCATTGGAGGCCCGACCGGACGACCGTGCGGTGGTGAAGGGCGGCCCAGATGCTTGGGCCACTGCTGGGCCGCGTTGTGATCCACTCCTGGAGCCAAGGCGGGACGGCATGGAGTTTGTTGGTAGCTCGAGAAAAACCAACAGCTAGGATGCGTCGACTCGGCCAAGTCGGAGAGGGTTCCGGCGGGAGGTCGGACACATGGCGACATTGGGCTTGGCGGGTGTGCCGGAAACATCGCGCGGGAAGGTTTGGCGGGTGCTCCAAAACCGCCCCCCGAACTCGGTTTCGACAGTTTTTCCAAAACTGCCCCTGTGAAGATTCCAGAAGGATGCGTGGCGACATCAGAGGGATTGCATCGGGGCGAAGCAAACTACTCCAAGTCGTCGCAGCCGTCGGATGGTCTTCAATGTATCTTTCCGGTTTTGCCCCTAAGGGCCTTTAGTTTAATTTCAGCACTTAGGGGTATTGTAGTCTTTAGAGGAAGGCTTGGAAGGCAAGAAAGGGAGGCAAATTGGGAGTGGGTGGCGCTGCCCCTGCAGGACAAAAAGGCTAGTGCCCCTCCCTCCCTCTCTCGGTTCTCTGGCTGGCGCTCAACAGAAGGACACAGGCAGCCAGGCGCCCTCTCTTCCTCCCTCTCCCTGTCCTCCTCTCTTCCTCCTGTAAGGTGAGATTTGAGAGATGGATTCTTGAAGCTTTTGTAAGGAATTTGCGTGGGAAAGGAGGCCCTTCCCTCCTTGTGCCCTCGTGGCTTTTGAATCAAACTCTGTTTCATGTTGTTGGAGCTTTTGGTGTTTGATTCCTCCATGGTCTTGAGTTCTTTGGTTTCGGGATTCTTCTACTTGCTGCTGTGTTCCTTGAGGACTTTCCTTGCGACCTGAATCACCCTAGCCAAGTGCTAAATCCCCCGCGAGTCGCGATCCCTCAAGAACAGAGTTTTTAGAAAATCCCGAAAACCCCGTTCTTGCTCCGATTTGTTTCGATTCCACTTCAACCGTGAGGAATTTCTTGGAGATCTTTTGGGGATGGGTTCTTGAAGTCATCATCTTCATCTCCCCAAAATTTGAGCTGCTTTGGACCTGATTTGATCGTTCAATCATCGAATTTTTCTCAGGTCGCGGGCTGGAAAAACTCTGCTCTGCTCGAGCAGAATTTTTCCTTATCGCCGGTTGAACCGACGCTTGCATTATTGTGTGTCGGATCAACCGGTGAGTGGTTTTGTCGCCTGTTAGGGTTTTTGGGGTTTCTGTTGGTTGCACAGGTGCATTAGCCTCCACGTGCATCGGTTCATCCGGCGTTACCACAGGATTCGCAGTTTTGGTCGTTTAACCGACGGGTTCATGTTTTCTCCACACCGGTTTAACCGGTGCTCAGTTGAATTCGATTTGCAGCTTCTCTGGACAACTGCACCGGTGTTATTGCTGATTTCATTGGTTCATCTGGCGCGCTATCGTCGGTTTAACCGGTGATCGTTGTGTGCGTTATGTGGCCGCTCTGGACAACTGCACCGACGTTGCGTTTGAATTTGTCAGTTTATCCGGTGCAGTGTCGTCGGTTGAACTGACGCCTTTCAAACGTGAGTGCCAGATCAACTGGTGTTCGATTGTCTTCACTGCAGGCTCTGTATCATCGATTTGACCGACGCCCTCAATCCTTTGTGCATCGGATCAACCGGTGATATATACCTTGCTGGTTTTTGTGCTGTTTCTTCGCGTTTGCTTCCGTGTTTTGTCTCGTGGATTCCTAGGGCATTCTTGTGTTGGTGTAGCTCCTCATAGCTATTCCACACCTTGCCTAGAACTCTAGGGTTGGGGTGCACACTTGGATCTTGAGCCAAATTGTTGATCGCGATAATTTTCAAAGGCTCCCATTCACACCCCCCCCTCTGGTCGCATTTCTTGGTCCTACAGCTATGTATGTGGCATTGCTAAGATGAAATCACACAGGATCTAACCCTCCAAATCCACCAGGAAACCTGCCCAAAACTCAGCCACACAGAGAGCACGAAAATCACAAGATAAAAGCTCCGAAAATGGCTAAAAAGACAGAATTCAGCATAATGGAGAGGGAGACAACTTGAGACAGGAAATGATCTTTCTCTTGCATCAAGATGTCCGGTTACAAGCCACTCCAATCAACACACAAAGATTGGATGACGAAAAGCTCAAGAACAAAGAGCCACAACACTCAATCCCTCTCTAATCCTACCAAAACTCTCACCAAAACAAAAGTGAGAGGACCTCCTTCTAGAGATGAGATGAATGAGCAAATGGAGAAGAGGTGGAGGCGGATGGCTGCTGCCCCCCTCCTATATACAAGCAAATGGTCCGAATGACCATTTTGCCCTCACATGAAGAACACTATCCGAATACCCTCAGGGGGTAAATCCATCCAACTTTTCCATCCCTCATCGGACGAACACGACGCCTTCACGACTTTGCTTCGCCTTGACGCAAGCTTCGCGATGATGCCACGTACACCGACTCCTTGAGCCACCAAGTCGCCCATGGTTTTGGGGGGGATACCAGGAAACCCTGAGCTTGGGTGACGGTTTTGAGGAAAGCCGCCAAACCCTCAATGTTGGGACGTGTCTTGGCCTCCCGCCAAGGCCCTAGCGCTCTGCACGCCGTGCCTCCTTGACTTGGCCCATGCTGCCTTCACCCTCTCTGATGGTTTTGAGGCCCAAACCACCAAACCGGCCTCCGTTGGTTTTTCTGGTTCAACCAACAAACCACAGGCTTTGACACATGTCCCTCCACTGCGTGCCAAACTCCAAGTCCCCAAGACCCGAGCTTGCCACAGCACGACAACGCTGCCATCGCCCACCACGAGCCCTCCAAGCTTGGCGCCAGGAGTGGACGCCACGGCCTCGCCCGGCATCCGGTGGCCCAGCTCGATTGCCCTTCACCGTCGCATGGGCAAAGGCTCGAGTACCAAACTCACCCTCACGCCACCGCACAGTCCATCGGCACGCATCCTCACCAGTCTCAAGCCACGCCGTCGACCACCGCACGGCCGTGTACCTGCACACCACAGCCAAGAGCTGTGTGTCTCCTCGGAGCACGATTGTTAGTCATCTCCCACACCACCATAACACCGAAACACACAGCACCACAACTCAACGCCTACTCACACCACCATCGGTTAGCCAAAACACTTGAAGCGCAAAGGCAATGGAAGCTAACCCGGCAAAACCTCCAAAACATCTCGGTAATGGCTTATCATCATATATGAGGTCAAGGTACTTGTCACTTGACCTCTCACTCTCTCTCATGGTCCAATTAATTGAACCTAGGTATGAATATATACCAAACAGCTATCTTGATGGACAATTTTGTGGATCTTTACACTTGAGGATAATATAGAATTAAATTTGTCACTAGGTTGCTAAGAAACATTTCTCCCTATGTAGATCTTAAGATAATCACATGTTTTCTCTCTCGACATAATATAGGTTTTTCATATGTCGATAAATTAAATCCTCCAATATGGATATACTCTTATATATGTACTGTCTCTGGATCTTAAGAAAACCCAAGCATGTGTTTAACGTCTATATATATTTTAATCAAACCAGGCAACATAGGTGTACGTTTACAACGTACAAAATTCAAGTTTTTTTAAACGTATGTTTTTAAAAGCACTTGTATTTGTACCAGTCAAACAATGTAAGTTTGTTACGAGATCAATAGTCTATTATCTCAAGATGTGCCACGGAATGTTTTGTGAAAATTTAATTTGTAGATGGCTCATCGGTGGATGTATACCATGAAAAGGACGGAGAGGGCTTTCCGTGTTGAATTGGATAAATTCATTGATGTTGCGAAGATGGATGAGAGGATCAAGGGGGTTTCCGGTATATGTTGCCCTTATAGGAAGTGTAAAAATTTGAAGGTCTAGGCAGACGCAGTCACCATCAGGTCACACGTGATCATTGAAGGATTTGTTGATGACTACTCCACTTGGATCCATCATGGATAGCATGACACTCCTTCAGAACTACCAGTAACCGATCAAGGAACATACAGGTTTATAGGATGTGGAGATGTAGATGATAGTGAAACATTCTTCGATGCCAACCTTCACATGACATGTTCTCGTGTTGATGGAAATGATGACAGCGGTGGTGGATACATAAGCATACCTTCGGGGAGTTTAGAAGGCCAATATGGTGATGATGATAGTGATGCAGATGAGCTGGAACAAATGCTGAAGCACTTTAAGGCGGATGTCCTTATTGGGAGCGCGAAAGGGTTAGAGCATTTCAAGGTGGTAGTGGATGCTGCACACCATAGCGTGAACGAGAAGTCAAAGGGGGTGTCCGACTCATTTGTCTGAGCTATGGTTTGTACTCGAGCTATTGATTCTGAAGGCCAAGTACGGGTGGTCTGACTCTAGCTTCAACGATCTGATGAAACTCTTATCCTGGTTGCTATCGAAGCCTAACTTTGTGCCTGAGAACACGTACCAAGCAAAGAAGATTATTAGCCCGTTGACAATGGGAATTGAGAGAATACATGCATGCCCGAACTACTGCATACTATATCGAGGGGAAACATTTGGGAAACTAGAGAAATGTCCACCATGTGGCACTAGCCGTTACAAGCAGAATGACATTTACAAGGACGACGATCAAGCATCCTCAAAAAGGAAGAAGAGGAAGAAAAAGGGTGTGCCTGAACCTTCCAAAGAAGATACATGCTTAGGCATAGACGAGAACAAGAGGAGATTCCCCAAATTGGTTATGTGGTATCTCAATCCAATCGACCGCTTAAGGCATATGTTTGCAAACCCTCGAGAAGGAAAGCTGATGTGTTGGTGGCATGAAGAGCGGATTCAGGACGAGGGTAAGCTTTCACACCCGGCCGATGGAACACAGTTGAAAAGGTTTGATGAGATGTACCCCGAGTTTGCGAAGGACCCAAGGAATGTGAGGTTTGCACTAAGGATAGAAGGAATGAATCCTTTTGGGGAAAGAAACAGCATACACAGCACATGGGCTGTTATATTGACCATATACAACCTACCGACCTGGCTTTGCCAGAAGAGGAAGTACATAATGTTGTGTATTCTGATACAAGGGCTGAAACAACCGGGCATTGATATAGATGTCTCCCTTGAGCCATTGATGGCTGATGTGGCAAAGCTTTGGAATGAGGGTGTGCAAATGTGGGACGAGTATGCTAAGGACCACTTCACATGCAGAGGAATTATAATCGTTACCATCAATGACTACCCTGCATTGTTCTCGATCTCTGGCCAGACCAAAGGAAAGACGGGATGTTTAGTATGGCTGGATGGCACGATGTTTGTGTACCTGGATGGTTCAAAAAAATTTTGTGTATCTGAAGTACTGCCGGTTCCTTGTTGAAAGGCACAAATACCGCAGGAAGGCGTTCTACGCCCTCTTTGACGGTAAGGCAGAGTCAGGTTCAGTACCAATAAGAAGAAACAACAGCAAATATGTTTTTTATATGGTAAGGAAGATTAACGTCAGCTATGGCAAGAAGATCAAGATAACTAAAGCCCCTGTAGAGGGCATGCCTTTCAAGAAGATGTCAATGTTCTTTAAGTATTTGCCATACTACAAGGACTTGGAGGTTCTACATGCCGTCGATGCTATGCACATAAAGAAGAACGTGTTCGATAGCACTATCTGTTTGTTGATGGATGTAAAAGGCAAGACAAAGGATGGCTTGAGGTCACATCGGGACCTGGTAAACATGGGAATAAGAAGTGACCTCCACCCCGTGGAACATGCGAATGGGAAAATTATGCTGCCGGCCGCTAGGGGGGTCGATCGATGCCACTGATCTGGGCTCCCAAATCAATGGGGCTTCGCATTTGCTGCTTCTACTACGTAGTAGTACTACTTAATCTACATGTTGTACATGGTATTAGTAGTAAAATATTATATTTTATATGGCTAGTACATACGTATATATTAGCGTTGGGTTTTGTCGCCTATGAAATGAATTATCACAACGTACCAATTAGAGATGGATTCCCCGCGGGAAGTATATCTGTTATGGGACGGGGATGGAGGCATTTTATTTCCCACGACGAGGTTGACGGGGAAAATTTATCCCCCGTCGGGTTCACGGGGATGGGAATATGGAGTAGCATTCCCTGTATCCGTTCCCCATGGGGATCCCCAATTAGCTTATCATCATTTAAAATCAGCTATCAATCTTAATACCTATCTTAAATTTGTATCCATCGTTCAATCCTCTCGCTAACAGAAAAGTTAGAACAGCGATCGGTCGACCGATCGCGAATAGCCGAGCGATGGTGGGGCCCGAACAGCTCAGCACACGACTGAGAGCCCACTGGAGACCCCCAAATGTGAAAAATGCTAGTCCTAGGGTTCTAGCAGGATATTTATTTCAAGTAGTACAAAGTTTTGTCTTAACGGTTACAAACCATACATAAATAATGCATGAAAGTAAGATACAGCAGAAGCAATCCTTCGGGCCCTTATGCCATAACTGGTTGGGAAGCATGATCATGATCTAACCATAGAGTATCTCAAACAACTCATCGGCACTATCTGAAAAGCAACAATATAGCAAGGGTGAGTACATACGTACTCAGCAAGTTCACCATTCCCCTTTTTGGGGTGATAGCCTATCTTTATGTAACACCCCAAATTTTGGGCATAAAAATTTCAAATTTAGATTTATAAAAACATAAGAATTCTCTAAATAAATTCTCACTTTGGTTGTGCATACATATAGATGTAATTTCTTCATGCATCATTATCAGGAGTTTGTCGGATTTTATTGCTTGATTAGAACCCATGGTTCAAATTCAAATAAATATAGAATAATTATAAACCAAAAGGGAAATCAAATAGAAATTGAAAAGGGCAAAGGGCCACCGCAGCCCACTGCCACGGCCTCTCGGCCCGCGAAGTAGCAGGCCGCGGGCGTCCCAGTTCCCTTGCGAAATACGCCTTCGTGGCTTGCGCCTTTTTCTCTTCCCGTGCCACTGACTACATGGGCCTGCCACCAACGCCCTTCTTCTTTCCCCTTCCTCCCTTGCCTCTATCTCGCACCAAAGCAGATGCCGCCAGTCCAACTTCACCGCCCTCGAGCCACGCCAAGAGAGAGGAGAGGAGCCCGAGGAGCTCGCAAAGCCGCGCCCGTCCCCACATCTGGACGCCAAGCACCTCGCCTCGGATGCCCATCGGGTTCACGCTAATCGCGTGACTAAAGCAAAAGCAGAGAAGGGGAAAACCCCACTGACGCCAGCCACGGCCACCGCCGCGCCCTCTCCCGTTTCCCGCCGCGCGCGTGCCCTCGCTGCCCCTACCCTAACCCTAGCATCGAGAAGCCGAGAGCCGTCCATGTACCCCCGGCGTGCGCCCCGATAATCACCGCCATCCCCAAGCCACTCCTCCAGCCGCCACACTACAAATAAGCCACACCGCCCACATGCGAACCCTAACCATTCGCCCTTGGGCGCTGCCCACACCGCCGCCACCTTCTTTGAGGGCCGTGAAGGGAGAAAGAAGCAAGGAGCCAATGCAGTCGGCGGTGGTGACCGCGACCCGGAGGCGCGGCGACGTCTCGCCGCGAAACCAGGAGTGCCGTCCCCATCGCCACCGCTCGCCGCATCAACCGTACCCCGACGTCCTCGACATTGACTACGCCACCAAGGAGGAGCCAGAGTCGAGCCTAGAGGGTGCCAGACCGGACCAGACGCCGAGCCAGACAGATCGTGCGATGACGTCCGCGCCCTGAACGACGTCCACGACCCCGAGCCAAACCATGACGCCAGGACCCGCTCTGCTTCCTCTTCACCAGGACGGGAACACAGTACTCGACCGCAGCCCCATCTAGGTGAGAACCCCGAGCTCGCGACCTCGCCACCGCCCTTGTGACGCCGGCCATCGACTGCGCGTGCAGCCCCGCCGTCGCGGCCAAGGTCTCACCTTGGAGCTGCGCACCCGAGGCCACCCCAAGCCATTGTGGAGGATGGCCATCGAGCCACCATTGCCCCTTGTGTGCAGGATCCCAAGCCATACCTTGGCACGACCGGTGTGCCCCGCCGCAAGTGTGCACCCCTGAACCCCGTCGCGACCGGCGAGTCCGCTCTGCTCACGCACGTTCTGAACGACACCTAGTTGAGCCATGCCCGCGATCGAGTCGTCCACTGCTATCCGTGTTCACTGTCACGCTCGCGAGCACGCTGTGTGTTGACGCTCCTTAGCGCCCCGATTTATATACCCGCAAGCGCACGATTTCATGTAGCTTTTCCCTCAGAGTATTCCCCCAAGGTTTATCAATCCACGGAACCAAAGAGACAAGAAACAATCTACTAGCATAGAAATTCCTTTGTGTGAGATGGTGTAAAACGAATCTAATCTATTAAAAACACGACAAACACCAAAGGTAGCAAGAGAAAGTTAGAGGATAACCAATCTAGATCACCTAGATCATGCATATGTTGTAGTTCCAGCTAGATAAAGTGAAGTAAGATAGATGTGAATCTCAATGAAAAGCCTCATTAAACCCAAAATCTCCAACCCGATCCCTCGATACCCAACCTACTAAGTGGCAACGGCCTGTCACAACGCCACCCCTTTCAACGGATACCCTGAAGCAAGTCGAACTCCCTTTGGTAGTTTCCGCCATGAACCTCTAGCCACCATGGCTACAAGATCATGCTAAGTGATCTATCTCGATAATAGATCTAAGATGAAGCGAACCCAAAGAAAAGCACGAAATCGAAAGAGGAGAACATGGTCGCTAAACATTCAGAAACACAAATAACTTCACCATGAATGATAGTACATCACAAGATCACAACCGGGGCCCTACCTTGATCTTGATGATCCTAGCTCAGAACTCCGATGTGGTCTTCCTTGCAAGGTTCCCACGTCGGCTAGGGCGAACCCTAGACACTAGCACGACCCTCGGCTCTCCGAGAGGTGTCCCTCTATCTTCTCTGCTCCTTGGCGTCATCTCCCGAATTGATCTCTACGTGAACCTTGGGGAGGGGTCTTTAAATAGCCTCAGGGAACCCTCGGTCAAAGGGCAGTTCGAACCGACCTAAAAAAGGCCTGGGCCGGCCGGCCCAATGAGCCTAGGCCGATCGGCCTGGCACTTTCCTTCGCCGGCTCGTGCTCAACTTTCTCCCCAAGCCTCCTGGAATCTTCTAGAGTTTATGTCTTTCACGATTGCACCCCTTTAGACATCGTTATCTTCGAGATTTCTTCGAGGAGAAGGATATGATGGAAAATCCTTCCTTAAATATCTCTTTGCTTTGCTTAGCCTCGAAGTATCTTGATCTTATCTTGTGGGCTTTGTCTTTTGGGCTTCATTGGAGGGTGGATTGCATGAACGGGCCTCTAATCATCATGGCCTTCGATCCTTTGTTCGGGCTTTGGCCTTCGTCTTTCTTCGTGTCATTGCGTGATCGTGGGCCTTGCCATTTCATGCTCCAAATTGGTCAAAAACCTGCAAAAACGAAGTACCTCCAAAATATATGTGCAAACGTGAAAACGACCAATAATTGGGACGAGGTTAGGATGGTTAGTGATTTTGATATTAAATTCATGCCATTATCAAAGTTAAACAGGAGATAAATGAATACTTAAGGAGCGCCAACACTGTGACCTAGCACTTGTCGCAGCCGCGTTTGCGCCGTGTCCGCGCACTCCGACACCACCGTGCCGGGCTTCGCAACCCGGACCGCACCACGAACGGCGTACCCTGCCGAGCTAGCGCGCCATGAACACCGTCGAAACCTCGGGTTGAGGAAATATTAGGCTGCCGTAGTCGAGTTGGGGGCCGGACCAGCGCACGCCGCCGTGACCCTGTCACCGTCTCTAGGCCACCACGGCTAGCGTGCACCGCCATAACCGAGCGCATCAAACTGTCGCGCCGAGCCCTTACTGGACGCGTAGGATCAGAGGCCTCGCCGAGTGCGTGTGTCCGCGTGGTCACGGACACGG
>NW_024376348.1:0-74931 GCF_016808335.1 Panicum virgatum
GGATCGAATGTGTTCGTTGCGAAAAAATTACAACGTGACTTTGTGGCACGAAGTTTTGCATTAATTGCACCAGTTCACCCGTTTTACACCAAGTTTGCAGTTACAAAATGTCCCAAATGCACCCAAATATTATGAAACGCACCAAAACAAGAGTTTAGGGTGTAGTGGGATGCATCGAGTGCGTTTGTTGTGAAAAATTACAACGTGACTTCGTGGCACGAACTTTTGCATTAATTGCACCAGTTTGCCCCGTTTTGCACCGAGTTTCATGCAGTTACGTAACGATCCAAAATGCACCAAACACTATGAAACACACCAAAACATGAATTTAGGGTCCAGTGGGATGGATCGAGTGTGTTTGTAACGAAAAATTACAATGTGACTTCGTGTCATGAACTTTTGCATTAATTGCACCAGTTCACCCAGTTTTGCACCGAGTTTCATGTAGTTATGAAACGATCCCAAATGCACCCAAAGACTATGAAACGCACAAAAACATGAGTGTTGGATCCGATGGGGTGGATCGGGTGCGTTCCTTGCAACAAATTCTGATACGACTTCGTGGCACGATTTTTTGCATTAGTTGCACCAGTTCAGTATGTTTTGCTCCATGTTTTGCGCAGTTACGAAATCATCCGAAATGAACTAAAACACTATGCAACGCCCGAAAACATGAATTTAGGGTTTAATGGGGTGGATCGAGTGCGTTTGTTGCGAAAAATTACAACGTGACTTCGTGGCACAAACTTTTGCATTAATTGCACCAGCTCACACCATTTTGCACCGAGTTTCATGCAGTTACTTAACGATCCCAAATGCACCCAAACACTATGAAATGCACCAAAACATAAGTTTAGGGTCCAACGGGATGGATCGAGTCTGTTCGTTGCGAAAAAATTACAACGTGACTTCGTGGAACGAAGTTTTGCATTAATTGCACCAGTTCACCCCGTTTTCCACCGAGTTTCATGCAGTTACGTAACGATCCCAAATGCACCCAAACACTATGAAACGCACCAAAACATAAGTTTAAGGCCAACGGGATGGATCGAATGTGTTCGTTGCGAAGAAATTACAACGTGACTTCGTGGCACGAAGTTTTGCATTAATTGCACCAGTTCACCCCGTTTTACACCAAGTTTGCAGTTACGAAATGTCCCAAATGCACCCAAATATTATGAAACGCACCAAAACAAGAGTTTAGGTTGCAGTGGGATGCATCAAGTGCGTTTGTTGTGAAAAATTACAACGTGACTTCGTGGCACGAACTTTTGCATTAATTGCACCAGTTTGCCCCGTTTTGCACCGAGTTTCATGCAGTTACGTAACGATCCAAAATGCACCAAACACTATGAAACACACCAAAACATGGATTTAGGGTCCAGTGGGATGGATCGAGTGTGTTTGTTACGAAAAATTACAACGTGACTTCGTGTCATGAACTTTTGCATTAATTACACCAGTTCACCCAGTTTTGCACCGAGTTTCATGTAGTTATGAAACGATCCCAAATGCACCCAAAGACTATGAAACGCACAAAAACATGAGTGTTGGATCCGATGGGGTGGATCGGGTGCGTTCCTTGCAACAAATTCTGATACGACTTCGTGGCACGATTTTTTGCATTAGTTGCACCAGTTCAGTATGTTTTGCTCCATGTTTTGCGCAGTTATGAAATCATCCGAAATGAACTAAAACACTATGCAACGCCCGAAAACATGAATTTAGGGTTTAATGGGGTGGATCGAGTGCGTTTGTTGCGAAAAATTACAACGTGACTTCGTGGCACAAACTTTTGCAATAATTGCACCAGCTCACACCATTTTGCACCGAGTTTCATGCAGTTACTTAACGATCCCAAATGCACCCAAACACTATGAAATGCACCAAAACATAAGTTTAGGGTCCAACGGGATGGATCGAGTCTGTTCGTTGCGAAAAAATTACAACGTGACTTCGTGGCACGAACTTTTCAATTAATTGCACCAGTTCACCCCGTTTTCCACCGAGTTTCATGCAGTTACGTAACGATCCCAAATGCACCCAAACACTATGAAACGCACCAAAACATAAGTTTAAGGCCAACGGGATGGATCGAATGTGTTCGTTGCGAAAAAATTACAACGTGACTTCGTCGCACGAAGTTTTGTATTAATTTCACCAGTTCACCCCGTTTTACACCAAGTTTGCAGTTACGAAATGTCCCAAATGCACCCAAATATTATGAAATGCACCAAAACAAGAGTTTAGGGTGCAGTGGGATGCATCGAGTGCGTTTGTTGTGAAAAATTACAACGTGACTTCGTGGCACGAACTTTTGCATTAATTGCACCAGTTTGCCCCGTTTTGCACCGAGTTTCATGCTGTTACGTAACGATCCAAAATGCACCAAACACTATGAAACACACCAAAACATTAATTTAGGGTCCAGTGGGATGGATCGAGTGTGTTTGTTACGAAAAATTACAACGTGACTTCGTGTCATGAACTTTTGCATTAATTGCACCAGTTCACCCAGTTTTGCACCGAGTTTCATGTAGTTATAAAACAATCCCAAATGCACCCAAAGACTATGAAACGCACAAAAACATGAGTGTTGGATCCGATGGGGTGGATCGGGTGCGTTCCTTGCAACAAATTCTGATACGACTTCGTGGCACGATTTTTTGCATTTGTTGCACCAGTTCAGTATGTTTTGCTCCATGTTTTGCGCAGTTACGAAATCATCCAAAATGAACTAAAAAACTATTGAACGCCCGAAAACATGAATTTAGGGTTTAATGGGGTGGATCGAGTGCGTTTGTTGCGAAAAATTACAACGTGACTTCGTGGCACAAACTTTTGCAATAATTGCACCAGCTCACACCATTTTGCACCGAGTTTCATGCAGTTACTTAACGATCCCAAATGCACCCAAACACTATGAAATGCACCAAAACATAAGTTTAGGGTCCAACGGGATGGATCGAGTCTGTTCGTTGCGAAAAAATTACAATGTGACTTCGTGGCACGAACTTTTCAATTAATTGCACCAGTTCACCCCGTTTTCCACCGAGTTTCATGCAGTTACGTAACGATCCCAAATGCACCCAAACACTATGAAACGCACCAAAACATAAGTTTAAGGCCAACGGGATGGATCGAATGTGTTCGTTGCGAAAAAATTACAACGTGACTTCGTGGCACGAAGTTTTGTATTAATTTCACCAGTTCACCCCGTTTTACACCAAGTTTGCAGTTACGAAATGTCCCAAATGCACCCAAATATTATGAAATGCACCAAAACAAGAGTTTAGGGTGCAGTGGGATGCATCGAGTGCGTTTGTTGTGAAAAATTACAACGTGACTTCGTGGCACGAACTTTTGCATTAATTGCACCAGTTTGCCCCGTTTTGCACCGAGTTTCATGCTGTTACGTAACGATCCAAAATGCACCAAACACTATGAAACACACCAAAACATTAATTTAGGGTCCAGTGGGATGGATCGAGTGTGTTTGTTACGAAAAATTACAACGTGACTTCGTGTCATGAACTTTTGCATTAATTGCACCAGTTCACCCAGTTTTGCACCGAGTTTCATGTAGTTATAAAACAATCCCAAATGCACCCAAAGACTATGAAACGCACAAAAACATGAGTGTTGGATCCGATGGGGTGGATCGGGTGCGTTCCTTGCAACAAATTCTGATACGACTTCGTGGCACGATTTTTTGCATTTGTTGCACCAGTTCAGTATGTTTTGCTCCATGTTTTGCGCAGTTACGAAATCATCCAAAATGAACTAAAAAACTATTGAACGCCCGAAAACATGAATTTAGGGTTTAATGGGGTGGATCGAGTGTGTTTGTTGCGAAAAATTACAACGTGACTTCGTGGCAGAAACTTTTGCATTAATTGCACCAGCTCACACCATTTTGCACCGAGTTTCATGCAGTTACTTAACGATCCCAAATGCACCCAAACACTATGAAATGCACCAAAACATAAGTTTAGGGTCCAATGGGATGGATCGAGTCTGTTCGTTGCGAAAAAATTACAACGTGACTTCGTGGCACGAAGTTTTGCATTAATTGCACCAGTTCACCCCGTTTTCCACCGAGTTTCATGCAGTTACGTAACGATCCCAAATGCACCCAAACACTATGAAACGCACCAAAACATAAGTTTAAGGTCCAACGGGATGGATCGAATGTGTTCGTTGTGAAAAAATTACAACGTGACTTCGTGGCACGAAGTTTTGCATTAATTGCACCAGTTCACCCCGTTTTACACCAAGTTTGCAGTTACGAAATGTCCCAAATGCACCCAAATATTATGAAACGCACCAAAACAAGAGTTTAGGGTGCAGTGGGATGCATCGAGTGCGTTTGTTGTGAAAAATTACAACGTGACTTCGTGGCACGAACTTTTGCATTAATTGCACCAGTTTGCCCCGTTTTGCACCGAGTTTCATGCAGTTACGTAACGATCCAAAATGCACCAAACACTATGAAACACACCAAAACATGAATTTAGGGTCCAGTGGGATGGATCGAGTGTGTTTGTTACGAAAAATTACAACGTGACTTCGTGTCACGAACTTTTGCATTAATTGCACCAGTTCACCCAGTTTTGCACCGAGTTTCATGTAGTTATGAAACGATCCCAAATGCACCCAAAGACTATGAAACACACAAAAACATGAGTGTTGGATCCGATGGGGTGGTTCGGGTGCGTTCCTTGCAACAAATTCTGATACGACTTCGTGGCACGATTTTTTGCATTAGTTGCACCAGTTCAGTATGTTTTGCTCCATGTTTTGTGCAGTTACGAAATCATCCGAAATGAACTAAAACACTATGCAACACCCGAATACATGAATTTAGGGTTTAATGGGGTGGATCGAGTGTGTTTGTTGCGAAAAATTACAACGTGACTTCGTGGCACAAACTTTTGCATTAATTGCACCAGCTCACACCGTTTCGCACCGAGTTTCATGCAGCTACTTAACGATCCCAAATGCACCCAAACACTATGAAATGCACCAAAACATAAGTTTAGGGTCCAACAGGATGGATCGAGTCTGTTCGTTGCGAAAAAATTACAACGTGACTTCGTGGCACGAAGTTTTGCATTAATTGCACCAGTTCACCCCGTTTTCCACCGAGTTTCATGCAGTTACGTAACGATCCCAAATGCACCCAAACACTATGAAATGCACCAAAACATAAGTTTAAGGCCAACGGGGTGCATCGAATGTGTTCGTTGCGAAAAAATTACAATGTGACTTCGTGGCACGAAGTTTTGCATTAATTGCACCAGTTCACCCCGTTTTACACCAAGTTTGCAGTTACGAAATGTCCCAAATGCACCCAAATATTATGAAACGCACCAAAACAAGAGTTAAGGGTGCAGTGGGATGCATCGAGAGCGTTTGTTGTGAAAAATTACAACGTGACTTCGTGGCACGAACTTTTGCATTAATTGCACCAGTTTGCCCCGTTTTGCACCGAGTTTCATGCAGTTACGTAACGATCCAAAATGCACCAAACACTATGAAACACACCAAAACATGAATTTAGGGTCCAGTGGGATGGATCGAGTGTGTTTGTTACGAAAAATTACAACGTGACTTCGTGTCATGAACTTTTGCATTAATTGCACCAGTTCACCCAGTTTTGCACCGAGTTTCATGTAGTTATGAAACGATCCCAAATGCACCCAAAGACTATGAAACACACAAAAACATGAGTGTTGGATCCGATGGGGTGGATCGGGTGCGTTCCTTGCAACAAATTCTGATACGACTTCGTGGCACGATTTTTTGCATTAGTTGCACCAGTTCAGTATGTTTTGCTCCATGTTTTGCGCAGTTACAAAATCATCCGAAATGAACTAAAACACTATGCAACGCCCGAAAACATGAATTTAGGGTTTAATGGGGTGGATCGAGTGCGTTTGTTGCGAAAAATTACAACGTGACTTCGTGGCACAAACTTTTGCATTAAATGCATCAGCTCACACCATTTTGCACCGAGTTTCATGCAGTTACTTAACGATCCCAAATGCACCCAAACACTATGAAATGCACCAAAACATAAGTTTAGGGTCCAACGGGATGGATCGAGTCTGTTCGTTGCGAAAAAATTACGTGACTTCGTGGCACGAAGTTTTGCATTAATTGCACCAGTTCACCCTGTTTTCCACCTAGTTTCATGCAGTTACGTAACGATCCCAAATGCACCCAAACAATATGAAACGCACCAAAACATAAGTTTAAGGTCCAACGGGATGAATCGAATGTGTTCGTCGCGAAAAAATTACAATGTGACTTCGTGGCACGAAGTTTTGCATTCATTGCGCCAGTTCACCCCGTTTTACACCAAGTTTGCAGTTACGAAACGATCCCAAATGCACCCAAATATTATGAAATGCACCAAAACAACAGTTTAGGGTGCAGTGGGATGCATCTAGTGCGTTTGTTGTGAAAAATTACAACGTGACTTCGTGGCACGAACTTTTGCATTAATTGCACCAGTTTGCCCCGTTTTGCACCGAGTTTCATGCAGTTACGTAACGATCCAAAATGCACCAAACACTATGAAACACACCAAAACATGAATTTAGGGTCCAGTGGGATGGATCGAGTGTGTTTGTTACGAAAAATTACAACGTGACTTCGTGTCACGAACTTTTGCATTAATTGCACCAGTTCACCCAGTTTTGCACCGAGTTTCATGTAGTTATGAAACGATCCCAAATGTACCCAAAGACTATGAAACACACAAAAACATGAGTGTTGGATCCGATGGGGTGGTTCGGGTGCGTTCCTTGCAACAAATTCTGATACGACTTCGTGGCACGATTTTTTGCATTAGTTGCACCAGTTCAGTATGTTTTGCTCCATGTTTTGCGCAGTTACGAAATCATCCAAAATGAACTAAAAAACTATTGAACGCCCGAAAACATGAATTTAGGGTTTAATGGGGTGGATCGAGTGTGTTTGTTGCGAAAAATTACAACGTGACTTCGTGGCACAAAATTTTGCATTAATTGCACCAGCTCACACCATTTTGCACCGAGTTTCATGCAGTTACTTAACGATCCCAAATGCACCCAAACACTATGAAATGCACCAAAACATAAGTTTAGGGTCCAATGGGATGGATCGAGTCTGTTCGTTGCGAAAAAATTACAACGTGACTTCGTGGCACGAAGTTTTGCATTAATTGCACCAGTTCACCCCGTTTTCCACCGAGTTTCATGCAGTTACGTAACGATCCCAAATGCACCCAAACACTATGAAACGCACCAAAACATAAGTTTAAGGTCCAACGGGATGGATCGAATGTGTTCGTTGTGAAAAAATTACAACGTGACTTCGTGGCACGAAGTTTTGCATTAATTGCACCAGTTCACCCCGTTTTACACCAAGTTTGCAGTTACGAAATGTCCCAAATGCACCCAAATATTATGAAACGCACCAAAACAAGAGTTTAGGGTGCAGTGGGATGCATCGAGTGCGTTTGTTGTGAAAAATTACAACGTGACTTCGTGGCACGAACTTTTGCATTAATTGCACCAGTTTGCCCCGTTTTGCACCGAGTTTCATGCAGTTACGTAACGATCCAAAATGCACCAAACACTATGAAACACACCAAAACATGAATTTAGGGTCCAGTGGGATGGATCGAGTGTGTTTGTTACGAAAAATTACAACGTGACTTCGTGTCACGAACTTTTGCATTAATTGCACCAGTTCACCCAGTTTTGCACCGAGTTTCATGTAGTTATGAAACGATCCCAAATGCACCCAAAGACTATGAAACACACAAAAACATGAGTGTTGGATCCGATGGGGTGGTTCGGGTGCGTTCCTTGCAACAAATTCTGATACGACTTCGTGGCACGATTTTTTGCATTAGTTGCACCAGTTCAGTATGTTTTGCTCCATGTTTTGTGCAGTTACGAAATCATCCGAAATGAACTAAAACACTATGCAACACCCGAATACATGAATTTAGGGTTTAATGGGGTGGATCGAGTGTGTTTGTTGCGAAAAATTACAACGTGACTTCGTGGCACAAACTTTTGCATTAATTGCACCAGCTCACACCGTTTCGCACCGAGTTTCATGCAGCTACTTAACGATCCCAAATGCACCCAAACACTATGAAATGCACCAAAACATAAGTTTAGGGTCCAACAGGATGGATCGAGTCTGTTCGTTGCGAAAAAATTACAACGTGACTTCGTGGCACGAAGTTTTGCATTAATTGCACCAGTTCACCCCGTTTTCCACCGAGTTTCATGCAGTTACGTAACGATCCCAAATGCACCCAAACACTATGAAATGCACCAAAACATAAGTTTAAGGCCAACGGGGTGCATCGAATGTGTTCGTTGCGAAAAAATTACAATGTGACTTCGTGGCACGAAGTTTTGCATTAATTGCACCAGTTCACCCCGTTTTACACCAAGTTTGCAGTTACGAAATGTCCCAAATGCACCCAAATATTATGAAACGCACCAAAACAAGAGTTAAGGGTGCAGTGGGATGCATCGAGAGCGTTTGTTGTGAAAAATTACAACGTGACTTCGTGGCACGAACTTTTGCATTAATTGCACCAGTTTGCCCCGTTTTGCACCGAGTTTCATGCAGTTACGTAACGATCCAAAATGCACCAAACACTATGAAACACACCAAAACATGAATTTAGGGTCCAGTGGGATGGATCGAGTGTGTTTGTTACGAAAAATTACAACGTGACTTCGTGTCATGAACTTTTGCATTAATTGCACCAGTTCACCCAGTTTTGCACCGAGTTTCATGTAGTTATGAAACGATCCCAAATGCACCCAAAGACTATGAAACACACAAAAACATGAGTGTTGGATCCGATGGGGTGGATCGGGTGCGTTCCTTGCAACAAATTCTGATACGACTTCGTGGCACGATTTTTTGCATTAGTTGCACCAGTTCAGTATGTTTTGCTCCATGTTTTGCGCAGTTACGAAATCATCCGAAATGAACTAAAACACTATGCAACGCCCGAAAACATGAATTTAGGGTTTAATGGGGTGGATCGAGTGCGTTTGTTGCGAAAAATTACAACGTGACTTCGTGGCACAAACTTTTGCATTAATTGCACCAGCTCACACTATTTTGCACCGAGTTTCATGCAGTTACTTAACGATCCCAAATGCACCCAAACACTATGAAATGCACCAAAACATAAGTTTAGGGTCCAACGGGATGGATCGAGTCTGTTCGTTGCGAAAAAATTACGTGACTTCGTGGCACGAAGTTTTGCATTAATTGCACCAGTTCACCCTGTTTTCCACCTAGTTTCATGCAGTTACGTAACGATCCCAAATGCACCCAAACACTATGAAACGCACCAAAACATAAGTTTAAGGTCCAACGGGATGAATCGAATGTGTTCGTCGCGAAAAAATTACAATGTGACTTCGTGGCACGAAGTTTTGCATTCATTGCGCCAGTTCACCCCGTTTTACACCAAGTTTGCAGTTACGAAACGATCCCAAATGCACCCAAATATTATGAAATGCACCAAAACAACAGTTTAGGGTGCAGTGGGATGCATCTAGTGCGTTTGTTGTGAAAAATTACAACGTGACTTCGTGGCACGAACTTTTGCATTAATTGCACCAGTTTGCCCCGTTTTGCACCGAGTTTCATGCAGTTACGTAACGATCCAAAATGCACCAAACACTATGAAACACACCAAAACATGAATTTAGGGTCCAGTGGGATGGATCGAGTGTGTTTGTTACGAAAAATTACAACGTGACTTCGTGTCACGAACTTTTGCATTAATTGCACCAGTTCACCCAGTTTTGCACCGAGTTTCATGTAGTTATGAAACGATCCCAAATGTACCCAAAGACTATGAAACACACAAAAACATGAGTGTTGGATCCGATGGGGTGGTTCGGGTGCGTTCCTTGCAACAAATTCTGATACGACTTCGTGGCACGATTTTTTGCATTAGTTGCACCAGTTCAGTATGTTTTGCTCCATGTTTTGTGCAGTTACGAAATCATCCGAAATGAACTAAAACACTATGCAACACCTGAATACATGAATTTAGGGTTTAATGGGGTGGATCGAGTGTGTTTGTTGCGAAAAATTACAACGTGACTTCGTGGCACAAACTTTTGCATTAATTGCACCAGCTCACACCGTTTCGCACCGAGTTTCATGCAGCTACTTAACGATCCCAAATGCACCCAAACACTATGAAATGCACCAAAACATAAGTTTAGGGTCCAACAGGATGGATCGAGTCTGTTCGTTGCGAAAAAATTACAACGTGACTTCGTGGCACGAAGTTTTGCATTAATTGCACCAGTTCACCCCGTTTTCCACCAAGTTTCATGCAGTTACGTAACGATCCCAAATGCACCCAAACACTATGAAATGCACCAAAACATAAGTTTAAGGCCAACGGGATGGATCGAATGTGTTCGTTGCGAAAAAATTACAATGTGACTTCGTGGCACGAAGTTTTGCATTAATTGCACCAGTTCACCCCGTTTTACACCAAGTTTGCAGTTACGAAATGTCCCAAATGCACCCAAATATTATGAAACGCACCAAAACAAGAGTTAAGGGTGCAGTGGGATGCATCGAGTGCGTTTGTTGTGAAAAATTACAACGTGACTTCGTGGCACGAACTTTTGCATTAATTGCACCAGTTTGCCCCGTTTTGCACCGAGTTTCATGCAGTTACGTAACGATCCAAAATGCACCAAACACTATGAAACACACCAAAACATGAATTTAGGGTCCAGTGGGATGGATCGAGTGTGTTTGTTACGAAAAATTACAACGTGACTTCGTGTCATGAACTTTTGCATTAATTGCACCAGTTCACCCAGTTTTGCACCGAGTTTCATGTAGTTATGAAACGATCCCAAATGCACCCAAAGACTATGAAACACACAAAAACATGAGTGTTGGATCCGATGGGGTGGATCGGGTGCGTTCCTTGCAACAATTTCTGATACGACTTCGTGGCACGATTTTTTGCATTAGTTGCACCAGTTCAGTATGTTTTGCTCCATGTTTTGCGCAGTTACGAAATCATCCGAAATGAACTAAAACACTATGCAACGCCCGAAAACATGAATTTAGGGTTTAATGGGGTGGATCGAGTGCGTTTGTTGCGAAAAATTACAACGTGACTTCGTGGCACAAACTTTTGCATTAATTGCACCAGCTCATACCATTTTGCACCGAGTTTCATGCAGTTACTTAACGATCCCAAATGCACCCAAACACTATGAAATGCACCAAAACATAAGTTTAGGGTCCAACAGGATGGATCGAGTCTGTTCGTTGCGAAAAAATTACAACGTGACTTCGTGGCACGAAGTTTTGCATTAATTGCACCAGTTCACCCCGTTTTCCACCTAGTTTCATGTAGTTACGTAACGATCCCAAATGCACCCAAACACTATGAAATGCACCAAAACATAAGTTTAAGGTCCAATGGGATGGATCGAATGTGTTCGTCGCGAAAAAATTACAACGTGACTTCGTGGCACGAAGTTTTGCATTCATTGCACCAGTTCACCCCGTTTTACACCAAGTTTGCAGTTACGAAACGATCCCAAATGCACCCAAATATTATGAAATGCACCAAAACAACAGTTTAGGGTGCAGTGGGATGCATCGAGTGCGTTTGTTGTGAAAAATTACAACGTGACTTCGTGGCACGAACTTTTGCATTAATTGCACCAGTTTGCCCCGTTTTGCACCGAGTTTCATGCAGTTACGTAACGATCCAAAATGCACCAAACACTATGAAACACACCAAAACATGAATTTAGGGTCCAGTGGGATGGATCGAGTGTGTTTGTTACGAAAAATTACAACGTGACTTCGTGTCACGAACTTTTGCATTAATTGCACCAGTTCACCCAGTTTTGCACCGAGTTTCATGTAGTTATGAAACGATCCCAAATGCACCCAAAGACTATGAAACGCACAAAAACATGAGTGTTGGATCCGATGGGGTGGTTCGGGTGCGTTCCTTGCAACAAATTCTGTAACACCCTAATTTAAATTTCAGCATTTATTAGTAAATTTAATTGGCTTTATTTAAATTTCTAAGGTTTATTGTGTTTAGTATGGCATTTAATTCGATTTTGTTCCTTAAATAACTAAAATCCATCATAGGTTAATTTTGTTGTTGCATCATGCTGGAGCATCTTTTCTTTTGTTGTGTGGTTAGGTTTTGAATTCAAATTAGTTTGAATTCAATTAGTTGTTTTTGGTTAGATTTAGAAAGGAGAAGAATAAGAAATAGAAATAGAAAAGGAAAAAAAACCAAAACAAAACCCAACCCGCAGCCCACCTCTCTCCCCAGTCCGGCCCAACCCAATCTCTCCCTCGTCCGGCCCAAACCCACACCTCCCCGGCCTGCCCAGCCGCGGCCCAGCGCGGCCACGCAGCAGCCCGCTCGGCCTGGCCCACCCGTCAGCCTGCGCGCCCGACCCCGCCAGTCAGCGCCCGCTGCCGCGACTCTCTCCCCGCCCGCGCGCGCGTCGCCCCCGCTGAGCCCCCGGTCCCACCTGCCAGCGTCGCGCTCGCCCCGTCTCGCTGCACCGGGACCCCACCTGTCGGCCCTTCCCCTTCCTCCCGCAACCGCCGCTCGCGCAGCACGCCCCGCCCGCAATCTCCGCCGGGACTTTCCCTGGGCACGCACGCCCAGGATCGCCTGAGCCGCCCTATATAGCGCCCCCCTGGATCCCTAAGTCCCATCCCGCAGCCGCCACCACAGCCCCACCTCCCCGCCGCGCATCTTGCTCCGCCAGACCGCCGCCCCTCTGCTCCGCCGTGAGCTCGCCGCCCCATTGCAGCACGAACTCCATCGTGCCCCGCAATAGCTTCGCCGCTGTCCAGCGAATCTCCCTGAGCCCTCTGCATCGACCCCAGTCGTCCACCTCGCCGGAATCGAGCCGGTCGCCGCCTCGGGTAAGGTTGCGCCGCCCGCCTGTTTTCACGCCGCCGGCGTTTCGTGTACCTCGATGACCCCCAGCGTTGCATCACAGAGTCGCCACTCACCGAAACGAGTAGCCCCGGAGCCCTGCGGAGCCTTGCGCCGACTGGATCGCGAGCTCTGCTCCCGCTCCGCCGCCAGTCTGCGTCGCCGGCCGTCCTGCGCTGCGACTCCGACCGCCTCGACCCCCTCGGTGAGCTGCGCCCCGACCCCTCTTGCTTCTGCGCTACTTCCCGTAGCCAAGGCACACCCTGGGCGCCAGAACGCGACTCGCCGGCGAGAGCCGCCGTGCAGAGCCGCCGCCGTCCTTGCTCTCACCGCCACGGACCTCCCAGAGGCCCGCCAAGGTCCCAGGTGGACTACGCATGACGCGTAGTCCATCCTAGACACTAACCCGCGCCGAATCGAGACCCTGAGCGTCGATTTCGGCTTACGCCGGCGATCCCCCGCCGCAGGAGAGGAATCCCGGCGAGTCCCGCCGCTGCCGTCAGTCGCGTTCAACCCTGGCCATCCGATCAGGGATGTACGCCTGCGATTAGAACCCAACCCGATCCGATCTGGACCACCAGATCGAGATCCAACGGCCTGGATCCAAACGTACCGGTTCGCCTGGCGTTTTTGTTAAAGAGCCCCTCGGTTTTCTTGATATCAACCCGCAGTCCACCTTTATTCAAAAATAATCTCAGTTAGGTCCTGTTTTTATCACTTTAGCCCCTAAGCTTTCCAGTAATAGTGCCCGCCGTCCAGGATCGCTCTTTTTACGAATTAGACCCTGAAGCTCTGGTTTAATTATGTTTTAGTCCTCAGTTTTAGCAGAAAAGCCCCTGAAACTTCAGTTTTCTTACAAATGAGCCCCTAGGACTTGTTTTTGGCCTAGAAAATGCGTTTTAGCTCCGTTTTTAGCGTTCTTTATATCCACGCGATCGTTGTAACGCGTAGAATAGTTTTAGAGTAGCTTAGTGTGCTGTTTTTATTTATTGATGTACTGTTTCTTAGTTTTTGTTAATGTTTGTTTGTATGCTTATTTTTTCGTGCATTGTTTTGGCCATGTGTTCGTGAGTAGACGTTGATCCATCTGAGGAGCCTCAGTACCAGTACCCGGAGCAGCCGTCTTCCGAGCACTTTGAGCAGCAGTCAGAGCAGTACGAGGAAGGCAAGTGTAACATGAACAACCCATCACTTTTAAATACATTTTCATACTGCATTTTAATACTGTATGCCTATAAGGACTTTCCTAGCCACTTTATATCCTCTATATATACCTTTGGGTTGCATTTTGGTTAGTTGTGCTAGGTTGCTGCGCTATAACACACTTTGGTCCTTTTTAATTAATTTGATTAATGGTTTACTTGAACTTAATTCTGAGAGTGGCACTCTGTGTGGCTTGAGTGGCTCACGTCTCGTTAAAATTGGCTTTTGTTAGAAACATGGTTTAGGGGGCCAGCACGGTGCTTAGTGCTTGGTTGGCCACTCTCCATAAGGACCGGTTCATAGAGCGACAACCTGGGACAACAGCGCTACCACAAGGCTAGAATGGGATAGACTTGGCGTAATAATTAGATCTTTTTGGTTTGGAGTAACTTACCTGCGGGGCAAGAGTAGTAAGCTTCAATGGTCCCTGCACCTCCGGCTTGGTCTGTGCTTGGATTGCGCTCCTGTGCTTGTACCCCCGGAGGTGGGCCCCATCGTCGCCGACCTAACTCTCGCGGTTACGCCTTACTAACGAGATTCTTTTTAAAGGCCTCGTAGTGAGTCGCTGGCCATCTCACCTAAGGAAGTGTGATGAACAACTGGCGTAGCTCACGACTTGTGGGTAAAGATGTGCAACCTCTGCAGAGTGTAAAACTGGTATACTAGCCGTGCTCACGGTCATGAGCGGCCCAGATCCTCCTTTTGATTAGTGAAGTTATCTCCTTCCGACGAGGGAGGTGCTTCTCGGGGTTTACCTTGGTGGCTTGGTTTCGGTTTGGTTCTCAGTAGTTTCTTAATTAATTCTGATTAATTACTATGTAACTGGGTTCATGGTAATTCATCAACTCGTAGTAAATAGCTTTAATAAAATTTTGGCCAACACTTAAAAGCTAATGCAGTTGAGTCAGCCAGCCTAGAGCCTCATAGTTTGTGTTATACTTGTTGAGTACAAGTTGTGTACTCACCCTTGCCTCTTCTCTACTTTTTCCTCTTGGCTACGCTACTGCTGCTCAGTTCCCGCCGACACGAGGGAGTTCGTCCAGTGCTACCAGGACTACGAGGACTTCTAGGTGCTTTGTCTCCCAGTCGACGTCCCTGTGGCGCCCTGCTTCAGCTTCGGAGAGCTTTATCGTATTTTGTACTTCGCTTCCGCTGTATCAGACTTTTATGTCATTATTGTAATAAATAACATTCGTATTCGCTTTATTATGTCTTTTTACGTGATATGTGCTATGATATACTGTTCATTCTGTTGTATATACGTGTGACTTGATCCTGGCACGTATATGATTGCTCGGTTTATGTTCTTTTATAAACCGGGTGTTACAGAGTGGTATCAGAGCCGTATCGACTGTAGGACGAAGCCTAGATAGAACTGGTCGAGTTTTAGGACTTCTTCTCACCAATCCTTGCCTGCTGAAATTATTTTACTATTATACCCCTTGAGTTCTTTGACTTTTACCCTTCTTGCCTTGATTTCTCTCTCTGAAGAATAGCTTCGTAGATTTGGCCTGAATCAGTCATCTGACCACCATGAGTTAGCTAGGTGACCCTTTATAATAAAACGATAGCACGTTCTGCGACGCGTTGTGTTAGTCGAGTCTTTTGCTAAACTCGGCTAAGTCGTGAAAATTGTCTGCTTGTTATTATGCTACATGTTTGATTTGGATTTTTGAATGACTGCATAGCTTAGTAGTTTAGATTTGTTTAAAGAAAATCACTCAGATGTTAAAGTTAACTAATTAATAAAATGAGTTAGATCGTTGGGGGTAAAACAGTCAACTCTATCCTGTCTACTTTATCATGGCTGAGTCTTTTTCCGCAAAGATTTATCATATCCATCTGAATTATTTCTGCAAATTCCTTACTCATGAAATCTTTTGTCCAAAATCAGATGGTGAACACCAGGAGCACCGGTTCCGGTTCTGGCCAGCAGCAGGGTCAGAACAACCAGGGTACCGGGATCCCGATGCCGCCGCCTTTGACTCCGGAGCAGTACTTCCAGCTCCAGATGCAGATGATGGCCACCCTGAACAACACTGTTCAGGCTCTTCAGCAGGCTCACACTCAGCCTCCGCCTCCTCCACCGCCGCAGCCTCGCGACAGGCGTGCTGAGTTCCTGAGGGGTCACCCGCCGACGTTCTCTCACACGTCCGACCCTCTTCAGGCCGACGACTGGCTCCGTGCAGTGGAGCGTCAGCTGGACATCGCCCAGTGCGATGACCGTGAGCGCGTCTTGTACGCAGCAGGACAGCTGCGAGGGGCAGCTTTGGACTGGTGGGAGTCCCACCCAGTTCACGACCGCGAGGCTCTCACTTGGCTCCAGTTCAGGGAGCGCTTTCGCAGCCACAACGTCCCAGCGGGCGTTATGAAGATGAAACAAAAGGAGTTCCTTGCACTGAAGCAGGTAATCTTAGATATAATCATTCAGCGGTTTCTTTTGAGCTTATGCCCCTTGTTCTATCCTTATGAATCTTGAGTTAATCTTCTGATATCTATCTGTCTTTGTGAATTCAGGGGACTATGTCGGTCACGGAGTATCGTGATCGCTTTCTTCAGCTGGCTCGCTACGCCCCTGCCGAGGTTGCGGATGACCGCAAGAAGCAGGAGCACTTCATGGAGGGTCTTGAGGACTACCTCCAGTACGCGCTGCTCAACCTCCGCTTCGACGACTTCAACCATCTGGTTGACAGCGCGCTCAACACTGAGCGTAAGCACTTGGAGATGGAGGACAAGAAGAGGAAGGTTGTCCCCGTTGCTTCCGGCAGCAACACTCATCCTCGACTCCAGCAGCCCCAGCAGTACCAGCCTCAGTACCGGCCTCCTCAGCAGTACCAGCAGAGGCCACCGCAGCAGTACCCGCCTCGACAGCAGCAGCAGGCGGGGCAGGGCCAGAGGTTACCGGCACCTCCGGCTCGAGCTCCACCAGCTCCACCGGCACCGCAGGCTCCACGTCCGGCAGCTCCTACCGGACAGCAGGCTCAGGGACCTCCTCGCACCTGCTTTCACTGCGGCCAGCCGGGGCACTACGCCAACGCTTGCCCCCGGAAGTCGCAGGCGGGACAGCAGGGGCGCCCAGCTCAGCCCAGGGCGCCAGCACAGGGCAGGGTGAACCACGTGACGGCCGAGTCAGCGGCCGAGGCTTCCAACGTGGTTATTGGTACGTTCATGGTTAATTCATATCCAGCTACAGTGCTTTTTGATACTGGTGCTACGCATTCCTTCATTACTCAGTCTTTTGTCGAGCATCATGGTATTCATACTAGCACATTAAAGAGGTGCCTGTTAGTATCTTCACCAGGAGGACAGTTGAGGTCTCACACTTACTGCCCGAGAGTCAGTGTTTCTTTGAGGGGAGTAGAGTTCTGTACTGATCTGATGGTGCTAGACACCAAGGGCATTGATGTCATTCTGGGAATGGAGACTCTGGCCAAATGGGGAGTTCGGATAGATTGTGCTCAGAGGACAGTCTTGCTATCAGCTTCTAGTGGCCAAGAGGTTGTTATCAGTGCAGTAGAGCCTTCTGGATTTCTTCATTAGATGGAGACTAGACCCACGGACGGTATTCGCGTGGTGTCTGAATTCCCGGATGTCTTTCCGAATGATCTGCCAGGTATGCCGCCTGAACGCGCCATTGAGTTTTGTATTGATCTCTTGCCTGGCACAGCTCCTATCGCAAAGCGGCCCTACCGTATGGCACCTATAGAGCATGAGGAAGTCAAGAAGACTATTGATGAGTTGCTAGCCAAGGGCTATATCCGTCGCAGCTTCTCTCCTTGGGCTTTTCCGTTGTTGCTGGTAGATAAGAAGGATGGCTCGAAGAGGATGTGTGTGGATTATCGGGAGCTGAATGCAGTTACTATCAAGAACAAGCATCCACTGCCCCGTATTGAGGATCTCTTCGATCTGCTTCGAGGTGCTCGTATATTCTCGAAGATTGATCTTCGTTCGGGATATTTTCAGCTGAGGATCCGTCCTGGGGATATTCCGAAGACGGCATTCACCTGCAAGTACGGGCTATATGAGTATACAGTCATGTCCTTCGGCCTGACTAATGCCCCGGCTTTCTTCATGCATCTGATGAACATGGTTTTCATGGACTATCTGGATGTCTTCGTGGTGATTTTCATCGATGATATTCTGATCTTCTCCAAGACAGAAGAAGAGCATGAGGAGCATCTGAGGCTCGTGTTGCAGAGAGTGAGAGAGCATCAGCTGTATGCCAAGTTCAGCAAGTGCGAGTTCTGGATTGATGAGGTTCCATTTCTCGGTCATGTTATCTCTCAGGGAGGCATTGCTGTTGATCCGAGCAAGGTGAAGGATGTGCTCGAGTGGGAGACACCGCAGACAGTGAAGGAAGTCAGGTCTTTCTTGGGCTTAGCAGGATATTATCGGAGGTTCATTGAGAATTTCTCCAAGATCGCGAAGCCTTTGACTTCTTTGCTGGAGAAGAATGTGGCTTTTGTATGGACTGATGAGCGTCAGATGGCCTTTGATGAGCTGAAGAAAAGGTTGACTACGGCGCCAGTCCTGACTCTGCCAGACCAGACGAAGAGGTTCACGGTATATTGTGATGCTTCGAAGGATGGTCTTGGGTGTGTTCTGATGCAGGAGGGCAGAGTGATTGCTTATGCTTCTCGGCAGTTACGTCGGCATGAGCTGAATTATCCTACTCATGATCTTGAGTTAGCCGCAGTTGTGCATGCTCTGAAGATTTGGAGGCATTACTTATATGGGTAGCGGTGTGATATCTACACTGATCACAAGAGCCTCAAGTACATTTTCACGCAGAATGAGCTGAACATGCAGCAGAGAAGATGGTTAGAGTTGGTCAAGGACTATGACCTGGAGATTCACTATCATCCGGGCAAGGCCAATGTTGTAGCAGATGCTTTGAGCAGAAGGAGTTATGTCAACATGGCCGTTGCTTTCCAGATGCCTCCAGAGTTATGCGAGGAGTTCGAGCAGTTGAGTCTGGGCTTCTTGCATCATACTTCCAGTGCAGCGTTTGAGGCAGCACCGACTCTAGAGTCAGAGATCAGGCAGCATCAGAAAGATGATGAGAAGCTGCAGGAGATTCGTGAGTTGCTCAAGAAGGGCAAGGCCCCACATTTTAGAGAGGATGATCAGGGTACCTTGTGGTACAAGAACCGGATATGTGTGCCAGATGTGAAGGATCTTCGGAAGTTGATTCTGAGTGAGGCCCATGATACAGCTTACTCCATTCATCCGGGCAGCACGAAGATGTATTATGATCTGAAGGAACGTTTCTGGTGGTATGGGATGAAGCGTTCAGTGGCAGAATACGTGGCTATTTGTGACACCTGTCAGCGTGTCAAGGCTGAGCATCAGAGGCCAGCAGGTCTATTACAGCCTTTGAAGATTCCAGAGTGGAAATGGGAGGAAATCACTATGGACTTCATTGTTGGATTGCCTCGTACTCAGAAAGGGTACAACTCCATTTGGGTAGTAGTGGATCGATTGACGAAGGTTGCTCACTTCATTCCAGTGAACACTACTTACTCCGGTGCTAGACTTGCAGAGTTGTACATCTCTCGAATTGTCTGCTTGCATGGTGTGCCCAAGAAGATTATATCTGACAGAGGGTCCCAGTTCACTTCTCGTTTCTGGGAGCAGCTCCATGATTCGTTGGATACGAAGCTGCGTTTCAGTACGGCTTATCACCCTCAGACAGATGGGCAGACAGAGAGAACCAACCAAGTGTTGGAGGATATGCTGAGAGCTTGTGCCATTCAGTACGGTACTAGTTGGGATAAGTGCCTGTCATATGCTGAGTTCTCATATAACAACAGCTATCAGGCCAGTCTGAAGAAGTCTCCCTTTGAGGCATTGTATGGCAGAAAGTGCAGGACTCCTCTCTATTGGGATCAGATTGGCGAGAAGCAGCTCTTTGGCCCTGAGATCATTGATGATGCAGAGCAGATGGTCCAGGCTGTGCGAGAAAATCTGAGAATTGCACAGAGTAGACAGAAGAGCTATGCTGATGGCAAACGGAGAGATCTGACTTTCAGTGTTGGTGATTATGTGTACCTGAAGGTGTCTCCGATGAGAGGAATCCGCAGATTTAATGTCAAAGGGAAGTTAGCACCTCGTTATGTGGGGCCATTCAAGGTGCTAGAGCGGAAAGGCGAAGTTGCTTATCGCCTGGAGTTACCTCTCAGCCTCTCAGGAGTTCATGATGTCTTCCATATATCTCAGCTGAAGAGGTGTCTGCGAGTACCCGAGGAGCAGGCACCCCTGGATGGAGTCGATGTCCAGGAAGATCTGACTTATACTGAGCATCCGGTGAAGATTCTGGAGACATCAGAGAGGGTTACTCGGAACAAGCGCATCAAGATGTGCAGAGTTCAGTGGAGTCACCACAGTGAAGCTGAGGCTACTTGGGAGCGAGAAGATGAGCTGAGAAAGACATATCCAGATCTCTTTGCTAGCCAGCCCAGCTAAATCTCGAGGACGAGATTTCTTTAAGGGGGTAGGGTCTGTAACACCCTAATTTAAATTTCAGCATTTATTAATAAATTTAATTGGCTTTATTTAAATTTCTAAGGTTTATTGTGTTTAGTATGGCATTTAATTCGATTTTGTTCCTTAAATAACTAAAATCCATCATAGGTTAATTTTGTTGTTGCATCATGCTGGAGCATCTTTTCTTTTGTTGTGTGGTTAGGTTTTGAATTCAAATTAGTTTGAATTCAATTAGTTGTTTTTGGTTAGATTTAGAAAGGAGAAGAATAAGAAATAGAAATAGAAAAGGAAAAAAAAAACCAAAACAAAACCCAACCCGCAGCCCACCTCTCTCCCCAGTCCGGCCCAACCCAATCTCTCCCTCGTCCGGCCCAAACCCACACCTCCCCGGCCTGCCCAGCCGCGGCCCAGCGCGGCCACGCAGCAGCCCGCTCGGCCTGGCCCACCCGTCAGCCTGCGCGCCCGACCCCGCCAGTCAGCGCCCGCTGCCGCGACTCTCTCCCCGCCCGCGCGCGCGTCGCCCCCGCTGAGCCCCCGGTCCCACCTGCCAGCGTCGCGCTCGCCCCGTCTCGCTGCGCCGGGACCCCACCTGTCGGCCCTTCCCCTTCCTCCCGCAACCGCCGCTCGCGCAGCACGCCCCGCCCGCAATCTCCGCCGAGACTTTCCCTGGGCACGCACGCCCAGGATCGCCTGAGCCGCCCTATATAGCGCCCCCCTGGAACCCCAAGCCCCATCCCGCAGCCGCCACCACAGCCCCACTTCCCCGTCGCGCATCTTGCTCCGCCGGACCGCCGCCCCTCTGCTCCGCCGTGAGCTCGCCGCCCCATTGCAGCACGAACTCCATCGTGCCCCGCAATAGCTTCGCCGCGGTCCAGCGAATCTCCCTGAGCCCTCTGCATCGACCCCAGTCGTCCACCTCGCCGGAATCGAGCCGGTCGCCGCCTCGGGTAAGGTTGCGCCGCCCGCCTGTTTTCACGCCGCCGGCGTTTCGTGTACCTCGATGACCCCCAGCGTTGCGTCATAGAGTCGCCACTCACCGAAACGAGTAGCCCCGGAGCCCTGCGGAGCCTTGCGCCGACTGGATCGCGAGCTCTGCTCCCGCTCCGCCGCCAGTCTGCGTCGCCGGCCGTCCTGCGCTGCGACTCCGACCGCCTCGACCCCCTCGGTGAGCTGCGCCCCGACCCCTCTTGCTTCTGCGCTACTTCCCGTAGCCAAGGCACACCCTGGGCGCCAGAACGCGACTCGCCGGCGAGAGCCGCCGTGCAGAGCCGCCGCCGTCCTTGCTCTCACCGCCACGGACCTCCCAGAGGCCCGCCAAGGTCCCAGGTGGACTACGCATGACGCGTAGTCCATCCTAGACACTAACCCGCGTCGAATCGAGACCCTGAGCGTCGATTTCGGCTTACGCCGGCGATCCCCCGCCGCGGGAGAGGAATCCCGGCGAGTCCCGCCGCCGCCGTCAGTCGCGTTCAACCCTGGCCATCCGATCAGGGATGTACGCCTGCGATTAGAACCCAACCCGATCCGATCTGGACCACCAGATCGAGATCCAACGGCCTGGATCCAAACATACCGGTTCGCCTGGCGTTTTTGTTAAAGAGCCCCTCGGTTTTCTTGATATCAACCCGCAGTCCACCTTTATTCAAAAATAATCTCAGTTAGGTCCTGTTTTTATCACTTTAGCCCCTAAGCTTTCCAGTAATAGTGCCCGCCGTCCAGGATCGCTCTTTTTACGAATTAGACCTTGAAGCTCTGGTTTAATTACGTTTTAGTCCTCAGTTTTAGCAGAAAAGCCCCTGAAACTTCAGTTTTCTTACAAATGAGCCCCTAGGACTTGTTTTTGGCCTAGAAAATGCGTTTTAGCTCCGTTTTTAGCGTTCTTTATATCCACGCGATCGTTGTAACGCGTAGAATAGTTTTAGAGTAGCTTAGTGTGCTGTTTTTATTTATTGATGTACTGTTTCTTAGTTTTTGTTAATGTTTGTTTGTATGCTTATTTTTTCGTGCATTGTTTTGGCCATGTGTTCGTGAGTAGACGTTGATCCATCTGAGGAGCCTCAGTACCAGTACCCGGAGCAGCCGTCTTCCGAGCACTTTGAGCAGTAGTTAGAGCAGTACGAGGAAGGCAAGTGTAACATGAACAACCCATCACTTTTAAATACATTTTCATACTGCATTTTAATACTGTATGCCTATAAGGACTTTCCTAGCCACTTTATATCCTCTATATATACCTTTGGGTTGCATTTTGGTTAGTTGTGCTAGGTTGCTGCGCTATAACACACTTTGGTCCTTTTTAATTAATTTGATTAATGGTTTACTTGAACTTAATTCTGAGAGTGGCACTCTGTGTGGCTTGAGTGGCTCACGTCTCGTTAAAATTGGCTTTTGTTAGAAACATGGTTTAGGGGGCCAGCACGGTGCTTAGTGCTTGGTTGGCCACTCTCCATAAGGACCGGTTCATAGAGCGACAACCTGGGACAACAGGGCTACCACAAGGCTAGAATGGGATAGACTTGGCGTAATAATTAGATCTTTTTGGTTTGGAGTAACTTACCTGCGGGGCAAGAGTAGTAAGCTTCAATGGTCCCTGCTCCTCCGGCTTGGTCTGTGCTTGGATTGCGCTCCTGTGCTTGTACCCCCGGAGGTGGGCCCCATCGTCGCCGACCTAACTCTCGCGGTTACGCCTTACTAACGAGATTCTTTTTAAAGGCCTCGTAGTGAGTCGCTGGCCATCTCACCTAAGGAAGTGTGATGAACAACTGGCGTAGCTCACGACTTGTGGGTAAAGATGTGCAACCTCTGCAGAGTGTAAAACTGGTATACTAGCCGTGCTCACGGTCATGAGCGGCCCAGATCCTCCTTTTGATTAGTGAAGTTATCTCCTTCCGACGAGGGAGGTGCTTCTCGGGGTTTACCTTGGTGGCTTGGTTTCGGTTTGGTTCTCAGTAGTTTCTTAATTAATTCTGATTAATTACTATGTAACTGGGTTAATGGTAATTCATCAACTCGTAGTAAATAGCTTTAATAAAATTTTGGCCAACACTTAAAAGCTAATGCAGTTGAGTCAGCCAGCCTAGAGCCTCATAGTTTGTGTTATACTTGTTGAGTACAAGTTGTGTACTCACCCTTGCCTCTTCTCTACTTTTTCCTCTTGGCTACGCTACTGCTGCTCAGTTCCCGCCGACACGAGGGAGTTCGTCCAGCGCTACCAGGACTACGAGGACTTCTAGGTGCTTCGTCTCCCAGTCGACGTCCCTGTGGCGCCCTGCTTCAGCTTCGGAGAGCTTTATCGTATTTTGTACTTTGCTTCCGCTGTATCAGACTTTTATGTCATTATTGTAATAAATAACATTCGTATTCGCTTTATTATGTCTTTTTACGTGATATGTGCTATGATATACTGTTCATTCTATTGTATATACGTGTGACTTGATCCTGGCACGTATATGATTGCTCGGTTTATGTTCTTTTATAAACCGGGTGTTACAAATTCTGATACGGCTTCGTGGCACGATTTTTTGCATTAGTTGCACCAGTTCAGTATGTTTTGCTCCATGTTTTGTGCAGTTACGAAATCATCCGAAATGAACTAAAACACTATGCAACACCCGAATACATGAATTTAGGGTTTAATGGGGTGGATCGAGTGTGTTTGTTGCGAAAAATTACGACGTGACTTCGTGGCACAAACTTTTGCATTAATTGCACCAGCTCACACCGTTTCGCACCGAGTTTCATGCAGCTACTTAACGATCCCAAATGCACCCAAACACTATGAAATGCACCAAAACATAAGTTTAGGGTCCAACAGGATGGATCGAGTCTGTTCGTTGCGAAAAAAATTACAACGTGACTTCGTGGCACGAAGTTTTGCATTAATTGCACCAGTTCACCCCGTTTTCCACCGAGTTTCATGCAGTTACGTAACGATCCCAAATGCACCCAAACACTATGAAACGCACCAAAACATAAGTTTAAGGCCAACGGGATGGATCGAATGTGTTCGTTGCGAAAAAATTACAACGTGACTTCGTGGCACGAAGTTTTGCATTAATTGCACCAGTTCACCCCGTTTTACACCAAGTTTGCAGTTACGAAACGATCCCAAATGCACCTAAATATTATGAAATGCACCAAAACAACAGTTTAGGGTGCAGTGGGATGCATCGAGTGCGTTTGTTGTGAAAAATTACAACGTGAATTCGTGGCACGAACTTTTGCATTAATTGCACCAGTTTGCCCCGTTTTGCACCGAGTTTCATGCAGTTACGTAACGATCCAAAATGCACCAAACACTATGAAACAAACCAAAACATGAATTTAGGGTCCAGTGGGATGGATCGATTGTGTTTGTTACGAAAAATTACAACGTGACTTCGTGTCACGAACTTTTGCATTAATTGCACCAGTTCACCTAGTTTTGCACCGAGTTTCATGTATTTATGAAACGATCCCAAATGCACCCAAAGACTATGAAACACACAAAAACATGAGTGTTGGATCCGATGGGGTGGATCGGGTGCGTTCCTTGCTACAAATTCTGATACGACTTCGTGGCACGATTTTTTGCATTAGTTGCACCAGTTCAGTATGTTTTGCTCCATGTTTTGTGCAGTTACGAAATCATCCGACATGAACTAAAACACTATGCAACGCCCGAAAACATGAATTTAGGGTTTAATGGGGTGGATCGAGTGCGTTTGTTGCGAAAAATTACATCGTGACTTCGTGGCACAAACTTTTGCATTAATTGCACCAGCTCACACCGTTTTGCACCGAGTTTCATGCAGTTACTTAACGATCCCAAATGCACCCAAACACTATGAAATGCACCAAAACATAAGTTTAGGGTCCAATGGGATGGATCGAGTCTGTTCGTTGCGAAAAAATTACAACGTGTCTTCGTGGCACGAACTTTTGCATTAATTGCACCAGTTCACCCCGTTTTGCACCAAGTTTACTGTTACGAAACGATCCCAAATGCACCCAAACATTATGAAATGCACCTAAACATGAGTTTAGGGTCCAATGGGGTGGATCGAGTGCGTTTGTTGCGAAAAATTACAATGTGACTTCGTGGCATGAACTTTTGCACTAATTGCACTAGTTCACCCCGTTTTGCACTGAGTTTCATGCAGTTACGAAATGATCCCAAATGCACCCAAATATTATGAAATGCACCAAAACAACAGTTTAGGGTGCAGTGGGATGCATCGAGTGCGTTTGTTGTGAAAAATTACAACGTGACTTCGTGGCACGAACTTTTGTATTAATTGCATCAGTTTGCCCCGTTTTGCACCGAGTTTCATGCAGTTACGTAACAATCCAAAATGCACCAAACACTATGAAACACACCAAAACATGAATTTAGGGTCCAGTGGGATGGATCGAGTGTGTTTGTTACGAAAAATTACAACGTGACTTCGTGTCATGAACTTTTGCATTAATTGCACCAGTTCACCCAGTTTTGCACCGAGTTTCATGTAGTTATGAAATGATCCCAAATGCACCCAAAGACTATGAAACGCACAAAAACATGAGTGTTGGATCCGATGGGGTGGATCGGGTGCGTTCCTTGCAACAAATTCTGATACGACTTCGTGGCACGATTTTTTGCATTAGTTGCACCAGTTCAGTATATTTTGCTCCATGTTTTGTGCAGTTACGAAATCATCTGAAATGAACTAAAACACTATGCAACACCTGAAAACATGAATTTAGGGTTTAATGGGGTGGATCGAGTGTGTTTTTTGCGAAAAATTACAACGTGACTTCGTGGCACAAACTTTTGCATTAATTGCACCAGCTCACACCATTTTGCACCGAGTTTCATGCAGTTACTTAACGATCCCAAATGCACCCAAACACAATGAAATGCACCAAAACATAAGTTTAGGGTCCAACGGGATGGATCGAGTCTGTTCGTTGCGAAAAAATTACAACGTGACTTCGTGGCACGAAGTTTTGCATTAATTGCACCAGTTCACCCCGTTTTCCACCTAGTTTCATGCAGTTACGTAACGATCCCAAATGCACCCAAACACTATGAAACGCACCAAAACATAAGTTTAAGGTCCAACGGGATGGATCGAATGTGTTCGTCGCGAAAAAATTACAACGTGACTTCGTGGCACGAAGTTTTGCATTCATTGCACCAGTTCACCCCGTTTTACACCAAGTTTGCAGTTACGAAACGATCCCAAATGCACCCAAATATTATGAAATGCACCAAAACAACAGTTTAGGGTGCAGTGGGATGCATCGAGTGCGTTTGTTGTGAAAAATTACAACGTGACTTCGTGGCACGAACTTTTGCATTAATTGCACCAGTTTGCCCCGTTTTGCACCGAGTTTCATGCAGTTACGTAACGATCCAAAATGCACCAAACACTATGAAACACACCAAAACATGAATTTAGGGTCCAGTGGGATGGATCGAGTGTGTTTGTTACGAAAAATTACAACGTGACTTCGTGTCACGAACTTTTGCATTAATTGCACCAGTTCACCCAGTTTTGCACCGAGTTTCATGTAGTTATGAAACGATCCCAAATGCACCCAAAGACTATGAAACGCACAAAAACATGAGTGTTGGATCCAATGGGGTGGTTCGGGTGCGTTCCTTGCAACAAATTCTGATACGACTTCGTGGCACGATTTTTTGCATTAGTTGCACCAGTTCAGTATGTTTTGCTCCATGTTTTGTGCAGTTACGAAATCATCTGAAATGAACTAAAACACTATGCAACACCCGAATACATGAATTTAGGGTTTAATAGGGTGGATCGAGTGTGTTTGTTGCGAAAAATTACGACGTGACTTCGTGGCACAAACTTTTGCATTAATTGCACCAGCTCACACCGTTTCGCACCGAGTTTCATGCAGCTACTTAACGATCCCAAATGCACCCAAACACTATGAAATGCACCAAAACATAAGTTTAGGGTCCAACAGGATGGATCGAGTCTGTTCGTTGCGAAAAAAATTACAACGTGACTTCGTGGCACGAAGTTTTGCATTAATTGCACCAGTTCACCCCGTTTTCCACCGAGTTTCATGCAGTTACGTAACGATCCCAAATGCACCCAAACACTATGAAACGCACCAAAACATAAGTTTAAGGCCAACGGGATGGATCGAATGTGTTCGTTGCGAAAAAATTACAACGTGACTTCGTGGCACGAAGTTTTGCATTAATTGCACCAGTTCACCCCGTTTTACACCAAGTTTGCAGTTACGAAACGATCCCAAATGCACCTAAATATTATGAAATGCACCAAAACAACAGTTTAGGGTGCAGTGGGATGCATCGAGTGCGTTTGTTGTGAAAAATTACAACGTGAATTCGTGGCACGAACTTTTGCATTAATTGCACCAGTTTGCCCCGTTTTGCACCGAGTTTCATGCAGTTACGTAACGATCCAAAATGCACCAAACACTATGAAACAAACCAAAACATGAATTTAGGGTCCAGTGGGATGGATCGATTGTGTTTGTTACGAAAAATTACAACGTGACTTCGTGTCACGAACTTTTGCATTAATTGCACCAGTTCACCTAGTTTTGCACCGAGTTTCATGTATTTATGAAACGATCCCAAATGCACCCAAAGACTATGAAACACACAAAAACATGAGTGTTGGATCCGATGGGGTGGATCGGGTGCGTTCCTTGCTACAAATTCTGATACGACTTCGTGGCACGATTTTTTGCATTAGTTGCACCAGTTCAGTATGTTTTGCTCCATGTTTTGTGCAGTTACAAAATCATCCGACATGAACTAAAACACTATGCAACGCCCGAAAACATGAATTTAGGGTTTAATGGGGTGGATCGAGTGCGTTTGTTGCGAAAAATTACATCGTGACTTCGTGGCACAAACTTTTGCATTAATTGCACCAGCTCACACCGTTTTGCACCGAGTTTCATGCAGTTACTTAACGATCCCAAATGCACCCAAACACTATGAAATGCACCAAAACATAAGTTTAGGGTCCAATGGGATGGATCGAGTCTGTTCGTTGCGAAAAAATTACAACGTGTCTTCATGGCACGAACTTTTGCATTAATTGCACCAGTTCACCCCGTTTTGCACCAAGTTTACTGTTACGAAACGATCCCAAATGCACCCAAACATTATGAAATGCACCTAAACATGAGTTTAGGGTCCAATGGGGTGGATCGAGTGCGTTTGTTGCGAAAAATTACAATGTGACTTCGTGGCATGAACTTTTGCACTAATTGCACTAGTTCACCCCGTTTTGCACTGAGTTTCATGCAGTTACGAAATGATCCCAAATGCACCCAAATATTATGAAATGCACCAAAACAACAGTTTAGGGTGCAGTGGGATGCATCGAGTGCGTTTGTTGTGAAAAATTACAACGTGACTTCGTGGCACGAACTTTTGTATTAATTGCATCAGTTTGCCCCGTTTTGCACCGAGTTTCATGCAGTTACGTAACAATCCAAAATGCACCAAACACTATGAAACACACCAAAACATGAATTTAGGGTCCAGTGGGATGGATCGAGTGTGTTTGTTACGAAAAATTACAACGTGACTTCGTGTCATGAACTTTTGCATTAATTGCACCAGTTCACCCAGTTTTGCACCGAGTTTCATGTAGTTATGAAATGATCCCAAATGCACCCAAAGACTATGAAACGCACAAAAACATGAGTGTTGGATCCGATGGGGTGGATCGGGTGCGTTCCTTGCAACAAATTCTGATACGACTTCGTGGCACGATTTTTTGCATTAGTTGCACCAGTTCAGTATATTTTGCTCCATGTTTTGTGCAGTTACGAAATCATCTGAAATGAACTAAAACACTATGCAACACCTGAAAACATGAATTTAGGGTTTAATGGGGTGGATCGAGTGTGTTTTTTGCGAAAAATTACAACGTGACTTCGTGGCACAAACTTTTGCATTAATTGCACCAGCTCACACCATTTTGCACCGAGTTTCATGCAGTTACTTAACGATCCCAAATGCACCCAAACACAATGAAATGCACCAAAACATAAGTTTAGGGTCCAACGGGATGGATCGAGTCTGTTCGTTGCGAAAAAATTACAACGTGACTTCGTGGCACGAAGTTTTGCATTAATTGCACCAGTTCACCCCGTTTTCCACCTAGTTTCATGCAGTTACGTAACGATCCCAAATGCACCCAAACACTATGAAACGCACCAAAACATAAGTTTAAGGTCCAACGGGATGGATCGAATGTGTTCGTCGCGAAAAAATTACAACGTGACTTCGTGGCACGAAGTTTTGCATTCATTGCACCAGTTCACCCCGTTTTACACCAAGTTTGCAGTTACGAAACGATCCCAAATGCACCCAAATATTATGAAATGCACCAAAACAACAGTTTAGGGTGCAGTGGGATGCATCGAGTGCGTTTGTTGTGAAAAATTACAACGTGACTTCGTGGCACGAACTTTTGCATTAATTGCACCAGTTTGCCCCGTTTTGCACCGAGTTTCATGCAGTTACGTAACGATCCAAAATGCACCAAACACTATGAAACACACCAAAACATGAATTTAGGGTCCAGTGGGATGGATCGAGTGTGTTTGTTACGAAAAATTACAACGTGACTTCGTGTCACGAACTTTTGCATTAATTGCACCAGTTCACCCAGTTTTGCACCGAGTTTCATGTAGTTATGAAACGATCCCAAATGCACCCAAAGACTATGAAACGCACAAAAACATGAGTGTTGGATCCGATGGGGTGGTTCGGGTGCGTTCCTTGCAACAAATTCTGATACGACTTCGTGGCACGATTTTTTGCATTAGTTGCACCAGTTCAGTATGTTTTGCTCCATGTTTTGTGCAGTTACGAAATCATCCGAAATGAACTAAAACACTATGCAACACCCGAATACATGAATTTAGGGTTTAATGGGGTGGATCGAGTGTGTTTGTTGCGAAAAATTACAACGTGACTTCGTGGCACAAACTTTTGCATTAATTGCACCAGCTCACACCGTTTCGCACTGAGTTTCATGCAGCTACTTAACGATCCCAAATGCACCCAAACACTATGAAATGCACCAAAACATAAGTTTAGGGTCCAACAGGATGGATCGAGTCTGTTCGTTGCGAAAAAATTACAACGTGACTTCGTGGCACGAAGTTTTGCATTAATTGCACCAGTTCACCCCGTTTTCCACCGAGTTTCATGCAGTTACGTAACGATCCCAAATGCACCCAAACACTATGAAACGCACCAAAACATAAGTTTAAGGCCAACGGGATGGATCGAATGTGTTCGTTGCGAAAAAATTACAACGTGACTTCGTGGCACGAAGTTTTGCATTAATTGCACCAGTTCACCCAGTTTTACACCAAGTTTGCAGTTACGAAACGATCCCAAATGCACCTAAATATTATGAAATGCACCAAAACAACAGTTTAGGGTGCAGTGGGATGCATCGAGTGCGTTTGTTGTGAAAAATTACAACGTGAGTTCGTGGCACGAACTTTTGCATTAATTGCACCAGTTTGCCCCGTTTTGCACCGAGTTTCATGCAGTTACGTAACGATCCAAAATGCACCAAACACTATGAAACAAACCAAAACATGAATTTAGGGTCCAGTGGGATGGATCGAGTGTGTTTGTTACGAAAAATTACAACGTGACTTCGTGTCACGAACTTTTGCATTAATTGCACCAGTTCACCCAGTTTTGCACCGAGTTTCATGTATTTATGAAACGATCCCAAATGCACCCAAAGACTATGAAACACACAAAAACATGAGTGTTGGATCCGATGGGGTGGATCGGGTGCGTTCCTTGCTACAAATTCTGATACGACTTCGTGGCATGATTTTTTGCATTAGTTGCACCAGTTCAGTATGTTTTGCTCCATGTTTTGTGCAGTTACGAAATCATCCGACATGAACTAAAACACTATGCAACGCCCGAAAACATGAATTTAGGGTTTAATGGGGTGGATCGAGTGCGTTTGTTGCGAAAAATTACAACGTGACTTCGTGGCACAAACTTTTGCATTAATTGCACCAGCTCACACCGTTTTGCACCGAGTTTCATGCTGTTACTTAACGATCCCAAATGCACCCAAACACTATGAAATGCACCAAAACATAAGTTTAGGGTCCAATGGGATGGATCGAGTCTGTTCGTTGCGAAAAAATTACAACGTGACTTCGTGGCACGAACTTTTGCATTAATTGCACCAGTTCACCCCGTTTTGCACCAAGTTTACTGTTACGAAACGATCCCAAATGCACCCAAACATTATGAAATGCACCTAAACATGAGTTTAGGGTCCAATGGGGTGGATCGAGTGCGTTTGTTGCGAAAAATTACAATGTGACTTCGTGGCATGAACTTTTGCACAAATTGCACTAGTTCACCCCGTTTTGCACTGAGTTTCATGCAGTTACGAAATGATCCCAAATGCACCCAAACACTATGCTACATACCAAAACATGATTTTATGGTCCAGTTGGATGGATCAGGTGCGTTCGTTGTGAAAAATTACAAAGTGACTTTGTGGCACAAACTTTTGCACTAATTGCAATAGTTCACCACGTTTTGCATCGAGTTTCATGCAGTTACGAAGCGATTCCAAATGCACCCATACACTATGCAACACACCAAAACATGAGTTTATGGTCCAATGGGGTTGATCAGGTGCGTTCGTTGCGTAAAATTACAACATGACTTCGTGGCACGAACTTTTGCATTAATTGCACCAGTTCACCTAGTTTTGCACCAAGTTCCCTGCAGTTACGAAACGATCCCAAATGCACCCAAACACTATGGAACACACCAAAACATGAGTTCTGGGTCCAATGGTGTGGATCGAGTGCATTCGTTGCGAAAAATTACAATGTGACTTCGTGACACGAACTCTTGCATTAATTGCACCAGTTCACCCCGTTTTGCACCAAGTTTCATTTAGCTACGAAACGATCCCAAATGCACCCAAACACTATGCAACGCACCAAAAAATGAGTTTATGGTCCAATGCGGTGGATCAGGTGTGTTCATTGCGGAAAATTACAATGCGACTTCGTGGCACGAACTTTTGCACTAATTGTACCAGTTAACCCTTTTTGCACCGAGTTTCATGTAGTTACAAAATGATCCCAAATGCACACAAACACTATGGTCCAGTGGGATGGATCAGGTGGGTTCGTTGCAACAAATTCTGACACAACTTCGTGGCACGATTTTTTGCATTAATTAGACCAGTTCAGTATGTTTTGCACCATGTTTCGTGCAGTTACGAAATCATCCGAAATGAACTCAAACACTATGTAACGCACGAAAACATGAAATTAGGTTCCAATGGGATGGATCAAGTGCATTTGTTGCGAAAAATTACAACGTTACTTCGTGGGACGAACTTTTGCACTAATTGCACCAGCTCACCCCGTTTTGCACCTAGTTTCATGCTGTTACTTAACGATCCAAAATGCACCCAAACACTATGAAACGCACCAAAACATAAGTTTAAGGTCCAACGGGATGGATCGAATGTGTTCGTCGCGAAAAAATTACAACATGACTTCGTGGCACTAAGTTTTGCATTCATTGCACCAGTTCACCCCGTTTTACACCAAGTTTGCAGTTACGAAACGATCCCAAATGCACCCAAATATTATGAAATGCACCAAAACAACAGTTTAGGGTGCAGTGGGATGCATCGAGTGCGTTTGTTGTGAAAAATTACAACATGACTTCGTGGCACGAACTTTTGTATTAATTGCATCAGTTTGCCCCGTTTTGCACCGAGTTTCATGTAGTTACGTAACAATCCAAAATGCACCAAACACTATGAAACACACCAAAACATGAATTTAGGGTCCAGTGGGATGGATCGAGTGTGTTTGTTACGAAAAATTACAACGTGACTTCGTGTCATGAACTTTTGCATTAATTGCACCAGTTCACCCAGTTTTGCACCGAGTTTCATGTAGTTATGAAATGATCCCAAATGCACCCAAAGACTATGAAACGCACAAAAACATGAGTGTTGGATCCGATGGGGTGGATCGGGTGCGTTCCTTGCAACAAATTCTGATACGACTTCGTGGCACGATTTTTTGCATTAGTTGCACCAGTTCAGTATGTTTTGCTCCATGTTTTGTGCAGTTACGAAATCATCCGAAATGAACTAAAACACTATGCAATGCCCGAAAACATGAATTTAGGGTTTAATGGGGTGGATCGAGTGCGTTTGTTGCGAAAAATTACAACGTGACTTCGTGGCACAAACTTTTGCATTAATTGCACCAGCTCACACCGTTTTGCACCGAGTTTCATGCTGTTACTTAACGATCCCAAATGCACCCAAACACTATGAAATGCACCAAAACATAAGTTTAGGGTCCAACGGGATGGATCGAGTCTGTTCGTTGCGAAAAAATTACAACGTGACTTCGTGGCACGAACTTTTGCATTAATTGCACCAGTTCACCCCGTTTTGCACCAAGTTTACTGTTACGAAACGATCCCAAATGCACCCAAACATTATGAAATGCACCTAAACATGAGTTTAGGGTCCAATGGGGTGGATCGAGTGCGTTTGTTGCGAAAAATTACAATGTGACTTCGTGGCATGAACTTTTGCACAAATTGCACTAGTTCACCCCGTTTTGCACTGAGTTTCATGCTGTTACGAAATGATCCCAAATGCACCCAAACACTATGCTACATACCAAAACATGATTTTATGGTCCAGTTGGATGGATCAGGTGCGTTCGTTGTGAAAAATTACAAAGTGACTTTGTGGCACAAACTTTTGCACTAATTGCAATAGTTCACCACGTTTTGCATCGAGTTTCATGCAGTTACGAAGCGATTCCAAATGCACCCAAACACTATGCAACACACCAAAACATGAGTTTATGGTCCAATGGGGTCGATCAGGTGCGTTCGTTGCGAAAAATTACAACATGACTTCGTGGCACGAACTTTTGCATTAATTGCACCAGTTCACCTAGTTTTGCACCAAGTTCCCTGCAGTTACGAAACGATCCCAAATGCACCCAAACACTATGGAACACACCAAAACATGAGTTCTGGGTCCATTGGTGTGGATCGAGTGCATTCGTTGCGAAAAATTACAACGTGACTTCGTGACACGAACTCTTGCATTAATTGCACCAGTTCACCCCGTTTTGCACCAAGTTTCATTTAGCTACGAAACGATCCCAAATGCACCCAAACACTATGCAACGCACCAAAAAATGAGTTTATGGTCCAATGCGGTGGATCAGGTGTGTTCATTGCGGAAAATTACAATGCGACTTCGTGGCACGAACTTTTGCACTAATTGTACCAGTTAACCCTTTTTGCACCGAGTTTCATGTAGTTACAAAATGATCCCAAATGCACACAAGCACTATGCTACATACCAAAACATGATTTTATGGTCCAGTGGGATGGATCAGGTGCGTTCGTTGCAACAAATTCTGACACAACTTCGTCGCACGATTTTTTGCATTAATTAGACCAGTTCAGTATGTTTTGCACCATGTTTCGTGCAGTTACGAAATCATCCGAAATGAACTCAAACACTATGTAACGCACGAAAACATGAAATTAGGTTCCAATGGGATGGATCAAGTGCATTTGTTGCGAAAAATTACAACGTGACTTCGTGGCACGAACTTTTGCATTAACTGCACCAGTTCACCCCGTTTTGCACCGAGTTTCATGCAGTTACGTAACGATCCAAAATACACCCAAACACTATGAAACGCACCAAAACATAAGTTTAGGGTCCAACTGGATGGATCGAGTCTGTTCGTCGCGAAAAAATTACAACGTGACTTCGTGGCACGAAGTTTTGCATTCATTGCACCAGTTCACCCCGTTTTACACCAAGTTTGCAGTTACGAAACGATCCCAAATGCACCCAAATATTATGAAATGCACCAAAACAACAGTTTAGGGTGCAGTGGGATGCATCGAGTGCGTTTGTTGTGAAAAATTACAACGTGACTTCGTGGCACGAACTTTTGTATTAATTGCATCAGTTTGCCCCGTTTTGCACCGAGTTTCATGCAATTACGTAACAATCCAAAATGCACCAAACACTATGAAACACACCAAAACATGAATTTAGGGTCCAGTGGGATGGATCGAGTGTGTTTGTTACGAAAAATTACAACGTGACTTCGTGTCATGAACTTTTGCATTAATTGCACCGGTTCACCCAGTTTTGCACCGAGTTTCATGTAGTTATGAAATGATCCCAAATGCACCCAAAGACTATGAAACGCACAAAAACATGAGTGTTGGATCCGATGGGGTGGATCGGGTGCGTTCCTTGCAACAAATTCTGATACGACTTCGCGGCACGATTTTTTGCATTAGTTGCACCAGTTCAGTATATTTTGCTCCATGTTTTGTGCAGTTACGAAATCATCTGAAATGAACTAAAACACTATGCAACACCTGAAAACATGAATTTAGGGTTTAATGGGGTGGATCGAGTGTGTTTTTTGTGAAAAATTACAACGTGACTTCGTGGTACAAACTTTTGCATTAATTGCACCAGCTCACACCGTTTTGCACCGAGTTTCATGCAGTTACTTGTCGGTACCCCAGGACTGGGGTACCCCCTCTTACTGTGTCTAGGCAAGGATCTTATAAGTTATCCTTAACTACATCCAAACAACCGGACCCCTGCGGTCCGGAATCCTGTTCTCCCAGCAGCGGCCTGGGCCGTTCCTCAGTTGGGAAAGGTCCGGAGACACCACGTGTCCCGGAAAAGGCAGGAACTCATGCGCAAGCAGTCGGGACTCCGGACCTCCCCGAGGAGACCGGACCCCCGCAGGGTCCCGGACCCCCTGTATAATAACCGGACCCCTCGCTAAGGGAAGAGATCGACGCCCCGCGTCGGGGTGGTCCGGGGCCGCCACGTGTCTGCAAGACGTGGCCGTTTGGGTTTCCATACCAACGTTCACCCACCATTGCATTTATTGCAGTAGGTAAACGTCTGCATTGATATGACAGAAGCTGAGGCGTTTCATTGACCGGGGGATACTATTGATCGCGTATTACCAAGGCAGTGGAGCCGCTGGCGCCGCCCATACTGCGTCTGCCAGATGGATACGACGGCTCAGCTTCGCCCATTATGACGCTACATAATAGCCTCAGCAGGCCACGCCGCAAGCTACGCTACTCCAACGAGCGCCTAGTTGACGGGACAAGAAAAGACCCCCCTGAGTCAGGAGAGCAGCAGTAAAGATTCGCTACCGCTGTAGCCACAGTCACGTTGGGCCCACCTGTCGGGGCATCAACGCCCTATGTATCCGCTCCCCCTTGATCTATAAAAGGGGGGGGGGACGCCGCTAGAAAACCTCAGGCTGAGCAAGAGCCAAGGCCAGCAGAGGATAGTTTCATACACAACCCAGAACAATACATCTCACAGTGGACGTAGGGTATTACGCTCCGGCGGCCCGAACCACTCTAAATCGTGTGTTCTTGAGTCCCCTTTCTCAGCGTAGATCTAGCCCCATTGCCTAGTACTTCCCCGAGTACTCCCTCACTGGGAATAGGCGGGTGCGTTCCGCCACCCAGCTGTGGGTACCCCTAGAATCCCCACGACATTTTAAATGTCGTGGAGCTGCAAACCACAGCCGGGTGGCGGAAGGCACCCGCCCTAGCCCAGAGGGTGTGTACTCGGGGGTTAGCTAGTCTTAGATCAATCTTCCTCAAGAACTCGATGAACACAGCAAGATTTAGAGTGGTTCGGGCTGCCGGAGCGTAATACCCTACGTCCACTGTGTGTTGTATTGCTTTCCCACGAGAGTGAGAAGGTGCGAGAGTTTCAGCCTATCTGGATTGTGGAGATGGTCTTGAGCTGTCCTGTCAGAGTAGAGTCTAGCCTCTGCAGCCGCGCGTCGAGGTCATGATGAAGCGCCGAACTACTGACCCAGTCACTGTAGCAGCGTGCACTGTTGCTCCAGTCAGTAGCTGGTCATCATGACTCGTCGCCCATGCGCGCGGCGCTGAGTCTTTAATGCTTGCCTTGGTAACTGTCGAGCTGCCTCGGCAACTGGCGATCCACAGTGTGGACTGACAAAAGCTGCCCCGTGCCCAGCGGCAGCAGAGCACGCCTCAACCACTCGCACTTAATGCGGGTGGGTGAGGGAGCTTCCAGCGGAAGGCTTGTGTCCGCGCCCGCGTCTGCGTGACACGTGGCGGCTCCGGACCCCTAGCAGCTAGCTGAGCCGAGAGCTCACGGGGGTCCGGATAGACACGTGGAGGGTCCGGACCCATCTGCGGGAGTCCGGATGGCACGTGGAGGTCCCGGACCAACGTGCGGGGGTCCGGGTCCGCGGCCATAGGTGCGGAGCATTTCCACTTCTGGGACACGTGGTGATACCGGACCCGTCCCCGAACGGGAAGCGGGTCCGGGACCGTTGGTCCGGTGAAATGGAGTCGGAACCCAGGAGTCTGGCTGCTCAGCTCCTTAGGGCGTAGTTACGGATAACTACGCGAGTCTTGGCACAGTAGGAGTGGGTACCCCAGTTGTAGGGTACCGACAGTGGCCCCCGGGCCCGCCTCGGGAGAGGCAACGAACCCGCAGGTGGGGCCACTACTGTGAGCAACTTGGCTACTTCTGGCGCCCAGCGGTGCGCGCCGCAAGGGTCTTGCCCTGCATCGTCCATCCTTTGGGTCACCTGCTGCATCATCATGTTTGGACCTGCACATAACTCAAGGTAGATGCTTAGTAGCGTGCCCACGGGTCCCAAATCCTGTTGGCTGTAATCCTTTGAGATAGACAGCTAGGTTCAGTGAACGGAGCTCAAGGGGCCGGCCTTTAGGTTAAGAGAAAGCCCGGACCTCCAGGTTCCCAGTCCTAGGTACTACGGCACTCATTCACAGGAGGTGGTGCGTGCAGGCTTAGGGTACGGAACCAGGCTAAGCGGCTACACGGCTCCGGACCTCCCCAGAGAATGAGTGCGCTTCCCTGAACCTGCAGGTTCCCAGGGGTCCGAACCCCTCTCTTCCATGAGGGGTCTCGAGCTAAGTCACTTAACTAGCCAACTCAATTCGGACCACAATCACCGCACAAGAGTAAGCAGCCACGTGGGGGTTAGCGCAAACAGAATGCGTAGATTGAAATTGGAAAGTAACATCCTTAAAGACGAACTGAGAATAAACTTTTCCTTTATAACTAGATGTACATGAGATGTGCGATGTAAGCCAGAACACGGGTTTATGAGGCCGGAGCTGTCCGGACCTTCGGGCCCCCAGTCTTAGGTACTACGGTACTCGCCCTAGGGAGGTAGAGCATGCAGGCTTAGGGTACGGAACCAGGCTAAGTGGCTACACGGCTTCGGACCTCCCCGGAGGGTGAGTACGCTTCCCTGGACCTGGTTCGCAGAGGTCCGGACCCCTCCACGGGGGAGGCTCACCGGACTGGACCACACGGAAGTACTACCTAGTTACAAAGGAAAAGATTTTATTCCCTACGGGGCCTCTAAGGGTCCTCTAGGACTTACAGAGATGTAGAGTCAGGGGTGCGACCGGAGTCGGCTTAACATCGGACAGAGCCACCAGAGTCGGCTTAGTGCGACCGAAGTGGGGTTTCCGCCAGAGCGGGCTTGGTGCGACCGGAGTCGGCTTTCCACCGGAACGGGCTTGGTGCGACCGGAGTCGGCTTTTCCGCCGGAGCGGGCTTCCTCACATGAGTGAGGTATGCTGCGAACTGGGATTTGTTGAAGCTGTGCTTCCCCCAGACCTGCTTGATGACGAGCTGGGAGAGCATGACCCGCTGTCGCCATCCTGCTGACGCGGGCTCTTGCCGCGCGAGTTCTGGCCCCCGGGCACTCGCCACCTGAAACATGGTGATGCCGAGCCGATGATCAAGCAAAAGCCAAGCTGCCCCTACCTGGCGCGCCAAATGTCGTGGAGCTGCAAACCACAGCCGGGTGGCGGAAGGCACCCGCCCTAGCCCAGAGGGTGTGTACTCGGGGGTTAGCTAGTCTTAGATCAATCTTCCTCAAGAACTCGATGAACACAGCAAGATTTAGAGTGGTTCGGGCCGCCGGAGCGTAATACCCTACGTCCACTGTGTGTTGTATTGCTTTCCCACGAGAGTGAGAAGGTGCGAGAGTTTCAGCCTATCTGGATTGTGGAGATGGTCTTGAGCTGTCCTGTCAGAGTAGAGTCTAGCCTCTGCAGCCGCGCGTCGAGGTCATGATGAAGCGCCGAACTACTGATCCAGTCACTGTAGCAGCGTGCACTGTTGCTCCAGTCAGTAGCTGGTCATCATGACTCGTCGCCCATGCGCGCGGTGCTGAGTCTTTAATGCTTGCCTTGGTAACTGTCGAGACGCCTCGGCAACTGGCGATCCACAGTGTGGACTGACAAAAGCTGCCCCGTGCCCAGTGGCAGCAGAGCACGCCTCAACCACTCGCACTTAATGCGGGTGGGTGAGGGAGCTTCCAGCGGAAGGCTTGTGTCCGTGCCCGCGTCTGCGTGACACGTGGCGGCTCCGGACCCCTAGCAGCTAGCTGAGCTGAGAGCTCACGGGGGTCCGGATAGACACGTGGAGGGTCCGGACCCATCTGCGGGAGTCCGGATGGCACGTGGAGGTCCCGGACCAACGTGCGGGGGTCCGGGTCCGCGGCCATAGGTGCAGAGCATTTCCACTTCTGGGACACGTGGTGATACCGGACCCGTCCCCGAACGGGAAGCGGGTCCGGGACCGTTGGTCCGGTGAGATGGAGTCGGAACCCAGGAGTCTGGCTGCTCAGCTCCTTAGGGCGTAGTTACGGATAACTACGCGAGTCTTGGCACAGTAGGAGTGGGTACCCCAGTTGTAGGGTACCGACAGTGGCCCCCGGGCCCGCCTCGGGAGAGGCAACGAACCCGCAGGTGGGGCCACTACTGTGAGCAACTTGGCTACTTCTGGCGCCCAGCGGTGCGCGCCGCAAGGGTCTTGCCCTGCATCGTCCATCCTTTGGGTCACCTGCTGCATCATCACGTTTGGACCTGCACATAACTCAAGGTAGATGCTTAGTAGCGTGCCCACGGGTCCCAAATCCTGTTGGCTGTAATCCTTTGAGATAGACAGCTAGGTTCAGTGAACGGAGCTCAAGGGGCCGGCCTTTAGGTTAAGAGAAAGCCCGGACCTCCAGGTTCCCAGTCCTAGGTACTACGGCACTCATTCACAGGAGGTGGTGCGTGCAGGCTTAGGGTACGGAACCAGGCTAAGCGGCTACACGGCTCCGGACCTCCCCAGAGAATGAGTGCGCTTCCCTGAACCTGCAGGTTCCCAGGGGTCCGAACCCCTCTCTTCCATGAGGGGTCTCGAGCTAAGTCACTTAACTAGCCAACTCAATTCGGACCACAATCACCGCACAAGAGTAAGAAGCCACGTGGGGGTTAGCGCAAACAGAATGCGTAGATTGAAATTGGAAAGTAACATCCTTAAAGACGAACTGAGAATAAACTTTTCCTTTATAACTAGATGTACATGAGATGTGCGATGTAAGCCAGAACACGGGTTTATGAGGCCGGAGCTGTCCGGACCTCCGGGCCCCCAGTCTTAGGTACTACGGTACTCGCCCTAGGGAGGTAGAGCATGCAGGCTTAGGGTACGGAACCAGGCTAAGCGGCTACACGGCTCCGGACCTCCCCGGAGGGTGAGTACACTTCCCTGAACCTGGTTCGCAGAGGTCCGGACCCCTCCACGGGGGAGGCTCACCGGACTGGACCACACGGAAGTATTACCTAGTTACAAAGGAAAAGATTTTATTCCCTACGGGGCCTCTAAGGGTCCTCTAGGACTTACAGAGATGTAGAGTCAGGGGTGCGATCGGAGTCGGCTTAACATCGGACAGAGCCACCAGAGTCGGCTTAGTGCGACCGAAGTGGGCTTTCCGCCGGAGCGGGCTTGGTGCGACCGGAGTCGGCTTTCCGCCGGAACGGGCTTGGTGCGACCGGAGTCGGCTTTTCCGCCGGAGCGGGCTTCCTCACATGAGTGAGGTATGCTGCGAACTGGGATTTGTTGAAGCTGTGCTTCCCCCAGACCTGCTTGATGACGAGCTGGGAGAGCATGACCCGCTGTCGCCATCCTGCTGACGCGGGCTCTTGCCGCGCGAGTTCTGGCCCCCGGGCACTCGCCACCTGAAACATGGTGATGCCGAGCCGATGATCAAGCAAAAGCCAAGCTGCCCCTACCTGGCGCGCCAAATGTCGTGGAGCTGCAAACCACAGCCGGGTGGCGGAAGGCACCCGCCCTAGCCCAGAGGGTGTGTACTCGGGGGTTAGCTAGTCTTAGATCAATCTTCCTCAAGAACTCGATGAACACAGCAAGATTTAGAGTGGTTCGGGCCGCCGGAGCGTAATACCCTACGTCCACTGTGTGTTGTATTGCTTTCCCACGAGAGTGAGAAGGTGCGAGAGTTTCAGCCTATCTGGATTGTGGAGATGGTCTTGAGCTGTCCTGTCAGAGTAGAGTCTAGCCTCTGCAGCCGCGCGTCGAGGTCATGATGAAGCGCCGAACTACTGACCCAGTCACTGTAGCAGCGTGCACTGTTGCTCCAGTCAGTAGCTGGTCATCATGACTCATCGCCCATGCGCGCGGCGCTGAGTCTTTAATGCTTGCCTTGGTAACTGTCGAGCCGCCTCGGCAACTGGCGATCCACAGTGTGGACTGACAAAAGCTGCCCCGTGCCCAGCGGCAGCAGAGCACGCCTCAACCTCTCGCACTTAATGCGGGTGGGTGAGGGAGCTTCCAGCGGAAGGCTTGTGTCCGCGCCCGCGTCTGCGTGACACGTGGCGGCTCCGGACCCCTAGCAGCTAGCTGAGCTGAGAGCTCACGGGGGTCCGGATAGACACGTGGAGGGTCCGGACCCATCTGCGGGAGTCCGGATGGCACGTGGAGGTCCCGGACCAACGTGCGGGGGTCCGGGTCCGCGGCCATAGGTGCAGAGCATTTCCACTTCTGGGACACGTGGTGATACCGGACCCGTCCCCGAACGGGAAGCGGGTCCGGGACCGTTGGTCCGGTGAGATGGAGTCGGAACCCAGGAGTCTGGCTGCTCAGCTCCTTAGGGCGTAGTTACGGATAACTACGCGAGTCTTGGCACAGTAGAAGTGGGTACCCCAGTTGTAGGGTACCGACAGTGGCCCCCGGGCCCGCCTCGGGAGAGGCAACGAACCCGCAGGTGGGGCCACTACTGTGAGCAACTTGGCTACTTCTGGCGCCCAGCGGTGCGCGCCGCAAGGGTCTTGCCCTGCATCGTCCATCCTTTGGGTCACCTGCTGCATCATCACGTTTGGACCTGCACATAACTCAAGGTAGATGCTTAGTAGCGTGCCCACGGGTCCCAAATCCTGTTGGCTGTAATCCTTTGAGATAGACAGCTAGGTTCAGTGAACGGAGCTCAAGGGGCCGGCCTTTAGGTTAAGAGAAAGCCCGGACCTCCAGGTTCCCAGTCCTAGGTACTACGGCACTCATTCACAGGAGGTGGTGCGTGCAGGCTTAGGGTACGGAACCAGGCTAAGCGGCTACACGGCTCCGGACCTCCCCAGAGAATGAGTGCGCTTCCCTGAACCTGCAGGTTCCCAGGGGTCCGAACCCCTCTCTTCCATGAGGGGTCTCGAGCTAAGTCACTTAACTAGCCAACTCAATTCGGACCACAATCACCGCACAAGAGTAAGAAGCCACGTGGGGGTTAGCGCAAACAGAATGCGTAGATTGAAATTGGAAAGTAACATCCTTAAAGACGAACCGAGAATAAACTTTTCCTTTATAACTAGATGTATATGAGATGTGCGATGTAAGCCAGAACACGGGTTTATGAGGCCGGAGCTGTCCGGACCTCCGGGCCCCCAGTCTTAGGTACTACGGTACTCGCCCTAGGGAGGTAGAGCATGCAGGCTTAGGGTACGGAACCAGGCTAAGCGGCTACACGGCTCCGGACCTCCCCGGAGGGTGAGTACGCTTCCCTGAACCTGGTTCGCAGAGGTCCGGACCCCTCCACGGGGGAGGCTCACCGGACTGGACCACACGGAAGTACTACCTAGTTACAAAGGAAAAGATTTTATTCCCTACGGGGCCTCTAAGGGTCCTCTAGGACTTACAGAGATGTAGAGTCAGGGGTGCGACCGGAGTCGGCTTAACATCGGACAGAGCCACCAGAGTCGGCTTAGTGCGACCGAAGTGGGGTTTCCGCCGGAGCGGGCTTGGTGCGACCGGAGTCGCCTTTCCGCCGGAACGGGCTTGGTGCGACCGGAGTCGGCTTTTCCGCCGGAGCGGGCTTCCTCACATGAGTGAGGTATGCTGCGAACTGGGATTTGTTGAAGCTGTGCTTCCCCCAGACCTGCTTGATGACGAGCTGGGAGAGCATGACCCGCTGTCGCCATCCTGCTGACGCGGGCTCTTGCCGCGCGAGTTCTGGCCCCCGGGCACTCGCCACCTGAAACATGGTGATGCCGAGCCGATGATCAAGCAAAAGCCAAGCTGCCCCTACCTGGCGCGCCAAATGTCGTGGAGCTGCAAACCACAGCCGGGTGGTGGAAGGCACCCGCCCTAGCCCAGAGGGTGTGTACTCGGGGGTTAGCTAGTCTTAGATCAATCTTCCTCAAGAACTCGATGAACACAGCAAGATTTAGAGTGGTTCGGGCCGCCGGAGCGTAATACCCTACGTCCACTGTGTGTTGTATTGCTTTCCCACGAGAGTGAGAAGGTGCGAGAGTTTCAGCCTATCTGGATTGTGGAGATGGTCTTGAGCTGTCCTGTCAGAGTAGAGTCTAGCCTCTGCAGCCGCGCGTCGAGGTCATGATGAAGCGCCGAACTACTGACCCAGTCACTGTAGCAGCGTGCACTGTTGCTCCAGTCAGTAGCTGGTCATCATGACTCGTCGCCCATGCGCGCGGCGCTGAGTCTTTAATGCTTGCCTTGGTAACTGTCGAGACGCCTCGGCAACTGGCGATCCACAGTGTGGACTGACAAAAGCTGCCCCGTGCCCAGCGGCAGCAGAGCACGCCTCAACCACTCGCACTTAATGCGGGTGGGTGAGGGAGCTTCCAGCGGAAGGCTTGTGTCCGCGCCCGCGTCTGAGTGACACGTGGCGGCTCCGGACCCCTAGCAGCTAGCTGAGCTGAGAGCTCACGGGGGTCCGGATAGACACGTGGAGGGTTCGGACCCATCTGCGGGAGTCCGGATGGCACGTGGAGGTCCCGGACCAACGTGCGGGGGTCCGGGTCCGCGGCCATAGGTGCGGAGCATTTCCACTTCTGGGACACGTGGTGATACCGGACCCGTCCCCGAACGGGAAGCGGGTCCGGGACCGTTGGTCCGGTGAGATGGAGTCGGAACCCAGGAGTCTGGCTGCTCAGCTCCTTAGGGCGTAGTTACGGATAACTACGCGAGTCTTGGCACAGTAGGAGTGGGTACCCCAGTTGTAGGGTACCGACAGTACTTAACGATCCCAAATGCACCCAAACACTATGAAATGCACCAAAACATAAGTTTAGGGTCCAACGGGATGGATCGAGTCTGTTCGTTGCGAAAAAATTACAACGTGACTTCGTGGCACGAAGTTTTGCATTAATTGCACCAGTTCACCGCGTTTTCCACCGAGTTTCATGCAGTTACGTAACGATCCCAAATGCACCCAAACACTATGAAATGCACCAAAACATAAGTTTAAGGCCAACGGGATGGATCGAATGTGTTCGTTGCGAAAAAATTACAACGTGACTTCGTGGCACGAAGTTTTGCATTAATTGCACCAGTTCACCCCGTTTTACACCAAGTTTGCAGTTACGAAACGATCCCAAATGCACCCAAATATTATGAAATGCACCAAAACAACAGTTTAGGGTGCAGTGGGATGCATCGAGTGCGTTTGTTGTGAAAAATTACAACGTGACTTCGTGGCACGAACTTTTGCATTAATTGCACCAGTTTGCCCCGTTTTGCACCGAGTTTCATGCAGTTACGTAACGATCCAAAATGCACCAAACAATATGAAACACACCAAAACATGAATTTAGGGTCCAGTGGGATGGATCGAGTGTGTTTGTTATGAAAAATTACAATGTGACTTCGTGTCACGAACTTTTGCATTAATTGCACCAGTTCACCCAGTTTTGCACCGAGTTTCATGTAGTTATGAAACGATCCCAAATGCACCCAAAGACTATGAAACGCACAAAAACATGAGTGTTGGATCTGATGGGGTGGATCGGGTGCGTTCCTTGCAACAAATTCTGATACGACTTCGTGGCACGATTTTTTGCATTAGTTGCACCAGTTCAGTATGTTTTGCTCCATGTTTTGTGCAGTTACGAAATCATCCGAAATGAACTAAAACACTATGCAATGCCCGAAAACATGAATTTAGGGTTTAATGGGGTGGATCGAGTGCGTTTGTTGCGAAAAATTACAACGTGACTTCGTGGCACAAACTTTTGCATTAATTGCACCAGCTCACACCGTTTTGCACCGAGTTTCATGCTGTTACTTAACGATCCCAAATGCACCCAAACACTATGAAATGCACCAAAACATAAGTTTAGGGTCCAATGGGATGGATCGAGTCTGTTCGTTGCAAAAAAATTACAACGTGACTTCGTGGCACGAACTTTTGCATTAATTGCACCAGTTCACCCCGTTTTGCACCAAGTTTACTGTTACGAAACGATCCCAAATGCACCCAAACATTATGAAATGCACCTAAACATGAGTTTAGGGTCCAATGGGGTGGATCGAGTGCGTTTGTTGCGAAAAATTACAATGTGACTTCGTGGCATGAACTTTTGCACAAATTGCACTAGTTCACCCCATTTTGCACTGAGTTTCATGCTGTTACGAAATGATCCCAAATGCACCCAAACACTATGCTACATACCAAAACATGATTTTATGGTCCAGTTGGATGGATCAGGTGCGTTCGTTGTGAAAAATTACAAAGTGACTTTGTGGCACAAACTTTTGCACTAATTGCAATAGTTCACCACGTTTTGCATCGAGTTTCATGCAGTTACGAAGCGATTCCAAATGCACCCAAACACTATGCAACACACCAAAACATGAGTTTATGGTCCAATGGGGTCGATCAGGTGCGTTTGTTGCGAAAAATTACAACATGACTTCGTGGCACGAACTTTTGCATTAATTGCACCAGTTCACCTAGTTTTGCACCAAGTTCCCTGCAGTTACGAAACGATCCCAAATGCACCCAAACACTATGGAACACACCAAAACATGAGTTCTGGGTCCAATGGTGTGGATCGAGTGCATTCGTTGCGAAAAATTACAACGTGACTTCGTGACACGAACTCTTGCATTAATTGCACCAGTTCACCCCGTTTTGCACCAAGTTTCATTTAGCTACGAAACGATCCCAAATGCACCCAAACACTATGCAACGCACCAAAAAATGAGTTTATGGTCCAATGCGGTGGATCAGGTGTGTTCATTGCGGAAAATTACAATGCGACTTCGTGGCACGAACTTTTGCACTAATTGTACCAGTTAACCCTTTTTGCACCGAGTTTCATGTAGTTACAAAATGATCCCAAATGCACACAAACACTATGCTACATACCAAAACATGATTTTATGGTCCAGTGGGATGGATCAGGTGCGTTCGTTGCAACAAATTCTGACACAACTTCGTCGCACGATTTTTTGCATTAATTAGACCAGTTCAGTATGTTTTGCACCATGTTTCGTGCAGTTACGAAATCATCCGAAATGAACTCAAACACTATGTAACGCACGAAAACATGAAATTAGGTTCCAATGGGATGGATCAAGTGCATTTGTTGCGAAAAATTACAACGTGACTTCGTGGCACGAACTTTTGCATTAATTGCACCAGTTCACCCCGTTTTGCACCGAGTTTCATGCAGTTACGTAACGATCCAAAATGCACCCAAACACTATGAAACGCACCAAAACATAAGTTTAGGGTCCAACTGGATGGATCGAGTCTGTTCATTGCGAAAAAATTACAACATGACTTCGTGGCACGAACTTTGCATTAATTGCACTAGTTCACCCCGTTTTGCACCAAGTTTGCAGTTACGAAACAATCCCAAATGCACCCAAACATTATGAAACGCACCCAAACATGAGTTTAGGGTCCAATGGGGTGGATCGAGTGCATTCGTTGCGAAAAATTACAACGTGACTTCGTGGCACGAACTTTTGCGCAAATTGCACTAGTTCCCCCGTTTTGCATCGAGTTTCATGCAGTTACGAAGCGATTCCAAATGCACCCAAACACCATACATGAGTTTATGGTCCAATGGGTTGGATCAGGTGCGTTCGTTGCGAAAAATTACAACGTGACTTCGTGGCACGAACTTATGCATTAATTGCACCAGTTCACCCCGTTTTGCACTGAGTTTCATGCAGTTACATAACGATCCCAAATGCACCCAAACACTATGAAACGCACCAAAACATAAGTTTAGGGTCCAACGGGATGGATCGAATGTGTTCGTTGCGAAAAAATTACAACATGACTTCGTGGCACGACGTTTTGCATTAATTGCACCAGTTCACCCCGTTTTGCACCGAGTTTCATGCAGTTACGTAACGATCCAAAATGCACCCAAACACTATGAAACGCACCAAAACATAAGTTTAGGGTCCAACGGGATGGATCGAGTCTGTTCATTGCGAAAAAATTACAACGTGCCTTCGTGGCACGAACTTTTGCATTAATTGCACCAGTTCACCCCGTTTTGCACCATGTTTGCAGTTACGAAACAATCCCAAATGCACCCAAACATTATGAAACGCACCAAAACATGAGTTTAGGGTCCAATGGGGTGGATCGAGTGCATTCGTTGTGAAAAATTACAACGTGACTTCGTGGCACGAACATTTGCGCAAATTGCACTAGTTCACCCCGTTTTGCATCTAGTTTCATGCAGTTACGAAGCGATTCCAAACGCACCCAAACACTATGCAACACACCAAAACATGAGTTTATGGTCCAATGGGGTGGATCAGGTGCGTTCGTTGCGAAAAATTACAACGTGACTTCGTGGCACGAACTTATGCATTAATTGCACCAGTTCAAGCCGTTTTGCACTGAGTTTCATGTAGTTACTTAACGATCCCAAATGCACCCAAACACTATGAAATGCACCAAAACATAAGTTTAGGGTCCAACGGGATGGATCGAGTCTGTTCGTTGCGAAAAAATTGCAACGTGACTTCGTGGCACGAACTTTTGCATTAATTGCACCAGTTCACCCCGTTTTGCACTAAGTTTACTGTTACGAAACGATCCCAAATGCACCCAAACATTATGAAATGCACCTAAACATGAGTTTAGGGTCCAATGGGGTGGATCGAGTGCGTTTGTTGCGAAAAATTACAATGTGACTTCGTGGCAAGAACTTTTGCACTAATTGCACTAGTTCACCCAGTTTTGCACCGAGTTTCATGCAGTTACGAAATGATCCCAAATGCACCCAAACACTATGCTACATACCAAAACATGATTTTATGGTCTAGTTGGATGGATCAGGTGCGTTCGTTGTGAAAAATTACAAAGTGACTTTGTGGCACAAACTTTTGCACTAATTGCAGTAGTTCACCCCGTTTTGCATCGAGTTTCATGCAGTTACGAAGCGATTCCAAATGCACCCAAACACTATGCAACACACCAAAACATGAGTTTATGGTCCAATGGGGTCGATCAGGTGCGTTCGTTGCGAAAAATTACAACATGACTTCGTGGCACGAACTTTTGCATTAATTGCACCAGTTCACCTAGTTTTGCACCAAGTTCCCTGCACTTACGAAACGATACCAAATGCACCCAAACACTATGGTACACACCAAAACATGAGTTCTGGGTCCAATGGTGTGGATCGAGTGCATTCATTGCGAAAAATTACAATGCGACTTCGTGGCACGAACTTTTGCACTAATTGTACCAGTTAACCCTTTTTGCACCGAGTTTCATGCAGTTACGAAATGATCCCAAATGCACACAAACACTATGCTACATACCAAAACATGATTTTATGGTCCAGTGGGATGGATCAGGTGCGTTCGTTGCAACAAATTCTGACACGACTTCGTGGCACAATGTTTTGCATTAATTAGACCAGTTCAGTATGTTTTGCACCATGTTTCGTGCAGTTACGAAATCATCCAAAATGAACTCAAACACTATGTAACGCACGAAAACAAGAAATTAGGTTCCAATGGGATGGATCAAGTGCATTTGTTGCGAAAAATTTCAACGTGACTTCGTGGCACGAACTTTTGCATTAATTGCACCAGTTCACCCCGTTTTGCACCGAGTTTCATGCAGTTACGTAACGATCCAAAATTCACCCAAACACTATGAAACGCACCAAAACATAAGTTTAGGGTCCAACTGGATGGATCGAGTCTGTTCATTACGAAAAAATTACAACGTGACTTCGTGGCACGAACTTTTGCATTAATTGCACCAGTTCACCCCGTTTTGCACCAAGTTTGCAGTTACGAAACAATCCCAAATGCACCCAAACATTATGAAACGCACCAAAACATGAGTTTAGGGTCCAATGGGGTGGATCGAGTGCATTCGTTGTGAAAAATTACAACGTGGCTTCGTGGCACGAACTTTTGGGCAAATTGCACTAGTTCACCCCATTTTGCATCGAGTTTCATGCAGTTACGAAGCGATTCCAAACGCACCCAAACACTATGCAACACACAAAAACATGAGTTTATGGTCCAATGGGGTGGATCAGGTGCGTTCGTTGCGAAAAATTACAACGTGACTTCGTGGCACGAACTTATGCATTAATTGCACCAGTTCACCCCGTTTTGCACTGAGTTTCATGCAGTTACATAACAATCCCAAATGCACCCAAACACTATGAAACGCACCAAAACATAAGTTTAGGGTCCAACGGGATGGATCGAATGTGTTCGTTGCGAAAAAAATTACAACGTGACTTCGTGGCACGAAGTTTTGCATTAATTACACCAGTTCACCCCGTTTTGCACCGAGTTTCATGCAGTTACGTAACGATCCAAAATGCACCCAAACACTATGAAATGCACCAAAACATAAGTTTAGGGTCCAACGGGATGGATCGAGTCTGTTCATTGCGAAAAAATTACAACGTGGCTTCGTGGCACGAACTTTTGCATTAATTGCACCAGTTCAGCCCGTTTTGCATCGAGTTTCATGCAGTTACGAAGCGATTCCAAACGCACCCAAACACTATGCAACACACCAAAACATGAGTTTATGGTCCAATGGGGTGGATCAGGTGCGTTCGTTGCGAAAAATTACAACGTGACTTCGTGGCACGAACTTATGCATTAATTGCACCAGTTCACCCCGTTTTGCACTGAGTTTCATGCAGTTACATAACGATCCCAAATGCACCCAAACACTATGAAACGCACCAAAACATAAGTTTAGGGTCAAACGGGATAGATCGAATGTGTTCGTTGCGAAAAAATTTCAACTTGACTTCGTGGCACGAAGTTTTGCATTAATTGCACCAGTTCACAACGTTTTGCACCGAGTTTCATGCAGTTATGTAACGATCCAAAATGCACCCAAACGCTATGAAATGCACCAAAACATAAGTTTAGGGTCCAACGGGATGGATCGAGTCTGTTCATTGCGAAAAAAATACAACGTGACTTCGTGGCACGAACTTTTGCATTAATTGCACCAGTTCACCCTTTTTTGCACCAAGTTTGCAGTTACGAAACAATCCCAAATGCACCCAAACATTATGAAACGCACCAAAACATGAGTTTAGGGTCCAATATGGTGGATCGAGTGCATTCGTTGTGAAAAATTAAAACGTGACTTCGTGGCACGAACTTTTGCGCAAAATTGCACTAGTTCACCCCATTTTGCATCGAGTTTCATGCAGTTACGAAGCGATTCCAAACGCACCCAAACACTATGCAACACACCAAAACATGAGTTTATGGTCCAATGGGCTGGATCAGGTGCGTTCGTTGCGAAAAATTACAATGTGACTTCGTGGCATGAACTTATGCATTAATTGCACCAGTTCACCCCGTTTTGCACTAAGTTTCATGCAGTTACATAACGATCCCAAATGCACCCAAACACTATGAAACGCACCAAAACATAAGTTTAGGGTCCAACGGGATGGATCGAATGTGTTCGTTGCGAAAAAATTACAACGTGACTTCGTGGCATGAAGTTTTGAATTAATTGCACCAGTTCACCCCGTTTTACACCAAGTTTGCAGTTACGAAACGATCCCAAATGCACCCAAATATTATGAAATGCACCAAAGCAAGAGTTTAGGGTGTAGTGGGATGTATCGAGTGCGTTTGTTGTGAAAAATTACAACGTGACTTCGTGGCACGAACTTTTGCATTAATTGCACCAGTTTGCCCCGTTTTGCACCGAGTTTCATGCAGTTACGTAACGATCCTAAATGCACCCAAACACTATGAAACACACCAAAACATGAATTTAGGGTCCAGTGGGATGGATCGAGTGCGTTTGTTACGAAAAATTACAACGTGACCTCGTGTCACGAACTTTTGCATTAATTGCACCAGTTCAACCAGTTTTGCACCGTGTTTCATGTAGTTATGAAACGATCCCAAATGCACCCAAAGACTATGAAATGCACAAAAACATGAGTGTTGGATCCGATGGGGTGGATCGAGTGTGTTCCTTGCAACAAATTCTGATACGACTTCGTGGCACGATTTTTTGCATTAGTTGCACCAGTTCAGTATGTTTTGCTCCATGTTTTGTGCAGTTACGAAATCATCCGAAATGAACTAAAACACTATGCAATGCCCGAAAACATGAATTTAGGGTTTAATGGGGTGGATCGAGTGCGTTTGTTGCGAAAAATTACAATGTGACTTCGTGGCACGAACTTTTACATTAATTGCACCAGCTCACACCGTTTTGCACCGAGTTTCATGCAGTTACATAACTATCCCAAATGCACCCAAACACTATGAAATGCACCAAAACATAAGTTTAGGGTCCAACGGGATGGATCGAGTCTGTTCGTTGCGAGAAAATTACAACGTGACTTCGTGGCACGAACTTTTGCATTAATTGCACCAGTTCACCCCGTTTCGCACCAAGTTTACTGTTACGAAACGATCCCAAATGCACCCAAACATTATGAAATGCACCTAAACATGAGTTTAGGGTCCAATGGGGTGGATCGAGTGCGTTTGTTGCGAAAAATTACAATGTGACTTCGTGGCACGAAGTTTTGCACTAATTGCACTAGTTCACCCCGTTTTGCACCGAGTTTCATGAAGTTACGAAATGATCCCAAATGCACCCAAACACTATGCAACATACCAAAACATGATTTTATGGTCCAGTTGGATGGATCAGGAGCGTTCGTTGTGAAAAATTACAAAGTGACTTTTTGGCACAAACTTTTGCACTAATTGCACTAGTTCACCCCGTTTTGCATCGAGTTTCATGCAGTTACGAAGCAATTCCAAATGCACCCAAACACTATGCAACACACCAAAAGATGAGTTTATGGTCCAATGGGGTCGATCAGGTGCGTTCGTTGCGAAAAATTACAACATGACTTCGTGGCACGAACTTTTGCATTAATTGCACCAGTTCACCCAGTTTTGCACCAAGTTCCCTGCAGTTTCGAAACGATCCCAAATGCACCCAAACACTATGGAACACACCAAAACATGAGTTCTGGGTCCAATGGTGTGGATCGAGTGCATTCGTTGCGAAAAATTACAACGTGACTTTGTGACACGAACTCTTGCATTAATTGCTCCAGTTCACCCCGTTTTGCACCAAGTATCATTTAGCTACGAAACGATCCCAAATGCACCCAAACACTATGCAACGCACCAAAAAATGAGTTTATGGTCCAATGCGGTGGATCAGGTGTGTTCGTTGCGGAAAATTACAATGCGACTTCGTGGCACGAACTTTTGCACTAATTGCACGAGTTAACCCTTTTTGCACTGAGTTTCATGTAGTTACGAAATGATCCCAAATGCACACAAACACTACGCTACATACCAGAACATGATTTTATGGTCCAGTGGGATGGATCAGGTGCGTTCGTTGCAACAAATTCTGAAACGACTTCGTGGCACGATTTTTTTGCATTAATTAGACCAGTTCAGTATGTTTTGCACCATGTTTCGTGCAGTTACGAAATCATTCGAAATGAACTCAAACACTATGTAACGCACGAAAACATGAAATTAGGTTCCAATGGGATGGATCAAGTGCATTTGTTGCGAAAAATTACAACGTGACCTCGTGGCACGAAGTTTTGCATTAATTGCACCAGTTCACCCCGTTTTGCACCGAGTTTCATGCAGTTACGTAACGATCCAAAATGCACCCAAACACTATGAAACGCACCAAAACATAAGTTTAGGGTCCAACTGGATGGATCGAGTCTATTCATTGCTAAAAAATTACAACGTGACTTCGTGGCACGAACTTTTGCATTAATTGCACCAGTTCACCCTGTTTTGTACCAAGTTTGCAGTTACGAAACAATCCCAAATGCACCCAAACATTATGAAACGCACCAAAACATGAGTTTAGGGTCCAATGGGGTGGATCGAGTGCATTCATTGCGAAAAATTACAACGTGACTTCGTGGCACGAACTTTTGCGCAAATTGCACTAGTTCACCCCGTTTTGCATCGAGTTTCATGCAGTTACGAAGCGATTCCAGATGCACCCAAACACTATGCAACACACCAAAACATGAGTTTATGGTCCAATGGGCTGGATCAGGTGCGTTCGTTGCGAAAAATTACAACGTGACTTCGTGGCACGAACTTATGCATTAATTGCACCAGGTCACCCCGTTTTGCACTGAGTTTCATGCAGTTACATAACGATCCAAATGCACCCAAACACTTTGAAACGCACCTAAACATAAGTTTAGGGTCCAACGGGATGGATCGAATGTGTTCGTTGCGAAAAAATTACAACATGACTTCGTGGCACGAAGTTTTGCATTAATTGCACCAGTTCACCTCGTTTTTCATCGAGTTTCATGCAGTTACGTAACGATCCAAAATGCACCCAAACACTATGAAACGCACCAAAACATAAGTTTAGTGTCCAACGGGATGGATCGAGTCTGTTCATTGCGAAAAAATTACAACGTGACTTCGTGGCATGATCTTTTGCATTAATTGCACCAGTTCACACCGTTTTACACTGAGTTTCATGCAATTACATAACGATCCCAAATGCACCCAAACGCTATGAAACGCACCTAAACATAAGTTTAGGGTCCAACGGGATGGATCTAATGTGTTCATTGTGAAAAAATTATAATGTGACTTCGTGGCACGAATTTTTGCATTAATTGCACCAGCTCACCCCGTTTTGCACCGAGTTTCATGCAGTTACGTAACAATCCAAAATGAACCCAAACACTATGAAACGCACCAAAACATAAGTTTAGTGTCCAACGGGATGGATCGAGTCTGTTCATTGCGAAAAAATGACAACGTGACTTCGTGGCACGACCTTTTGCATTAATTGCACCAGTTCACCTAGTTTTGCACCAAGTTTGCAGTTACGAAACAATCCCAAATGCACCCAAACATTATGAAATGCACCAAAACATGAGTTTAGGGTCCAATGGGGTGGATCGAGAGCATTCGTTGTGAAAAATTACAACGTGACTTCGTGGCACGAACTTTTGCGCAAATTGCACTAGTTCACCCCGTTTTGCATCGAGTTTCATGCAGTTACGAAGCGATTCCAAATGCACCCAAACACTATGCAACACACCAAAACATGAGTTTATGGTCCAATGGGCTAGATCAGGTGCGTTCGTTGCGAAAAATTACAACGTGACTTTGTGGCACGAACTTATGCATTAATTGCACCAGTTCACCCCGTTTTGCACTGAGTTTCATGCAGTTACATAACGATCCCAAATGCACCCAAACACTATGAAACGCACCTAAACATAAGTTTAGGGTCCAACGGGATGGATCAAATGTGTTCGTTGCGAAAAAATTACAACATGACTTCGTGGCACGATGTTTTGCATTAATTGCACCAGTTCACCCCGTTTTTCACCGAGTTTCATGCAGTTACGTAACGATCCAAAATGCACCCAAACACTATGAAACGCACCAAAACATAAGTTAAGGGTCCAACGGGATGGATCGAGTCTGTTCATTGCGAAAAAATTACAACGTGACTTCGTGGCACGACCTTTTGCATTAATTGCACCAGTTCACCCAGTTTTGCACCAAGTTTGCAGTTACGAAACAATCCCAAATGCACCCAAACATTATGAAACACACCAAAACATGAGTTCAGCGTCCAATGGGGTGGATCGAGAGCATTCGTTGTGAAAAATTACAACGTGACTTCGTGGCACGAACTTTTGCTCAAATTGCACTAGTTCACCCCGTTTTGCATCGAGTTTCATGCAGTTACGAAGCGATTCCAAATGCACCCAAACACTATGCAACACACCAAAACATGAGTTTATGGTCCAATGGGCTGGATCAGGTGCGTTCGTTGCGAAAAATTACAACGTGACTTCGTGGCACGAACTTATGCATTAATTGCACCAGTTCACCCCGTTTTGCACTGAGTTTCATGCAGTTACATAACGATCCCAAATGCACCCAAACACTATGAAACGCACCTAAACATAAGTTTAGGGTCCAACAGGATGGATCGAATGTGTTCGTTGCGAAAAAATTACAACATGACTTCGTGGCACGAAGTTTTGCATTAATTGCACCAGTTCACCCCGTTTTTCACCGAGTTTCATGCAGTTACGTAACGATCCAAAATGCACCCAAACACTATGAAACGCACCAAAACATAATTTTAGGGTCCAACGGGATGGATCGAGTCTGTTCATTGCGAAAAAATTACAACGTGACTTCGTGGCACGACCTTTTGCATTAATTGCACCAGTTCACCCCGTTTTGCACTGAGTTTCATGCAGTTACATAACGATCCCAAATGCACCCAAACACTATGAAACGCAACTAAACATAAGTTTAGGGTCCAACGGGATGGATCGAATGTGTTCGTTGCGAAAAAATTACAACGTGACTTCGTGGCACGACCTTTTGCATTAATTGCACCAGTTCACCCCGTTTTGCACCAAGTTTGCAGTTACGAAACAATCCCAATTGCACCCAAACATTTTGAAACGCACCAAAACATGAGTTTAGGGTCCAACGGGATGGATCGAATGTGTTCGTTGCGAAAAATTACAACGTGACTTCGTGGCACGAACTTTTGCAAAAATTGCACTACTTCACCCCGTTTTGCATCGAGTTTCATGCAGTTACGAAGCGATTCCAAACGCACCCAAACACTATGCAACACACCAAAACATGAGTTCGTGGTCCAATGTGCTAGATCAGGTGCGTTCGTTGCGAAAAATTACAACGTGACTTCGTGGCACGAACTTATGCATTAATTGCACCAGTTCACCCCGTTTTGCACTGAGTTTCATGCAGTTACATAACGATCCCAAATGCACCCAAACACTATGAAACACTACTAAACATAAGTTTAGGGTCCAACTGGATGGATCGAATGTGTTCGTTGCGAAAAAATTGCAACGTGACTTCGTGGCACGAAGTTTTGCATTAATTGCACCAGTTCACCCCGTTTTGCACCGAGTTTCATGCAGTTACGTAACGATCCAAAATGCACCCAAACACTATGAAACGCGCCAAAACATAAGTTTAGGGTCCAACGGGATGGATTGAGTCTGTTCATTGCGAAAAAATTACAACGTGACTTCGTGGCACGACCTTTTGCATTAATTGCACCAGTTCAACCCGTTTTGCACCAAGTTTGCAGTTACGAAACAATACCAAATGCACCCAAACATTATGAAACGCACCAAAACATGAGTTTAGGGTCCAATGGGGTGGATCGAGTGCATTTGTTGCGAAAAATTACAACGTGACTTCGTGGCACGAACTTTTGCAAAAATTGCACTAGTTCACCCTGTTTTGCATCGAGTTTCATGCAGTTACGAAGCGATTCCAAACGCACCCAAACACTATGCAACACACCAAAACATGAGTGCATGGTCCAATGTGGTGGGTCAGGTGCGTTCGTTGCGAAAAATTACAACGTGTCTTCGTGGCACGAACTTATGCATTAATTGAACCAGTTCACCCCGTTTTGCACTGAGTTTCATGCAGTTACATAACGATCCCAAATGCACCCAAACACTATGAAACGCACCAAAACATAAGCTTAGGGTCCAACGGGATGGATCGAATGTGTTCATTGCGAAAAAATTACAACGTGACTTCGTGGCACGAAGTTTTGCATTAATTGCACCAGTTCACCCCGTTTTGCACCGAGTTTCATGCAGTTACGTAACGATCCAAAATGCACCCAAACACTATGAAACGCACCAAAACATAAGTTTAGGGTCCAACGGGATGGATCGAGTCTGTTCATTGCGAAAAAATTACAACGTGACTTCGTGGCACGAACTTTTGCATTAATTGCACCAGTCTGCCCCGTTTTGCACCGAGTTTCATGTAGTTACGTAACGATCCAAAATGCACCCAAACACTATGAAACACACCAAAACCTGAATTTAGGGTCCAGTGGGATGGATCGAGTGCGTTTGTTACAAAAAATTACAACATGACTTCGTGGCACGAAGTTTTGCATTAATTGCACCAGTTCACCCAGTTTTGCACCGAGTTTCATGTAGTTATGAAACGATCCCAAATGCACCCAAACACTATGAAACGCACCAAAACATAAGTGTTGGATCCGATGGGGTGGATCGGGTGCGTTCCTTGCAACAAATTCTGATACGACTTCATGGCATGATTTTTTGCATTAATTGCACCAGTTCCGTATGTTTTGCTCCATGTTTTGTGCAGTTACGAAATCATCCGAAATGAACTAAAACACTATGCAACGCCCGAAAACATGAATTTAGGGTTTAATGGGGTGGATCGAGTGCGTTTGTTGCGAAAAATTACAACGTGACTTCGTGGCACGAACTATTGCATTAATTGCACCAGCTCACACCGTTTTGCACCGAGTTTCATGCAGTTACTAAACGATCCCAAATGCACCCAAACACTATGAAATGCCCCAAAACATAAGTTTAGAGTCCAACGGGATGGATCGAGTCTGTTGGTTGCGAAAACATTACAACGTGACTTCGTGGCACGAACTTTTGCATTAATGGCACCAGTTCACCCCGTTTTGCAATAAGTTTACTGTTACGAAACGATCCCAAATGCACCCAAACATTATGAAATGCACCTAAACATGAGTTTAGGGTCCAATGGGGTGGATTGAGTGCGTTTGTTGCGAAAAATTTCAATGTGACTTCGTGGCACGAACTTTTGCACTGATTGCACTAGTTCACCCCGTTTTGCACCGAGTTTCATGCAGTTACGAAATGATCCCAAATGCACCCAAACACTATGCTACATACCAAAACATGATTTTATGGTCCAGTGGGATGGATCTGGTGCGTTCGTTGTGAAAAATTAAAAAGTGACTTTGTGGCACAAAGTTTTTCACTAATTGCACTAGTTCACCCCGTTTTGTATCGAGTTTCATGCAGTTACGAAGCGATTCCAAATGCACCCAAACACTATGCAACACACCAAAACATGAGTTTATGGTCCAATGGGGTCGATAAGGTGCGTTCATTGCGAAAAATTACAACATGACTTCGTGGCACGAAGTTTTGCATTAATTGCACCAGCTCACCCCGTTTTACACCAAGTTTGCAGTTACGAAACGATCCCAAATGCACCCAAACATTATGAAACGCACCAAAAGAAGAGTTTAGGGTGCAGTGGGATGCATCGAGTGCGTTTGTTTTGAAAAATTACAACGTGACTTCGTGACACGAACTCTTGCTTTAATTGCACCAGTTCACCCTGTTTTGCACCAAGTTTCATTTAGCTACGAAACGATCCCAAATGCACCCAAACACTATGCAACGCACCAAAAAATGAGTTTATGGTCCAATGCGGTGGATAAGGTGTGTTCGTTGCGGAAAATTACAATGCGACTTCGTGGCACAAACTTTTGCACCAGTTAACCCTTTTTACACCGAGTTTCATGTAGTTACGAAATGATCCCAAATGCACACAAACACTATGCTACATACCAAAACTTGATTTTATGGTCCAGTGGGATGGATCAGGTGCGTTCGTTGCAACAAATTCTAACACGACTTCGTGGCACGATTTTTTGCATTAATTAGACCAGTTCAGTATTTTTTGCACCATGTTTCGTGCAGTTACGAAATCATCCGAAATGAACTCAAACACTATTTAATGCTCGGAAACATGAAATTAGGTTCCAATGGGATGGATCAAGTGCTTTTGTTGCGAAAAAATTACAACGTGACTTCGTGGCACGAACTTTTGTATTAATTGCACCAGTTCGCCCCGTTTTGCACCGAGTTTCATGTAGTTACGTAACGAACCAAAATGCACCCAAACACTATGAAACGCACCAAAACATAAGTTCAGGGTCCAACGGGATGGATCGAGTATGTTCATTGCGAAAAAATTACAACGTGACTTCGTGGCACGAACTTTTGCATTAATTGCACCAGTTCACCCCGTTTTGCACCAAGCTTGCAGTTACGAAACAATCCCAAATGGACCCAAACATTATCAAACGCACCAAAACATGAGTTTTGGGTCTAATGGGGTGGATCGAGTGCATTCGTTGCGAAAAATTACAACGTGACTTCGTGGCACGAACTGTTGCGCAAATTGCACTAGTTCACCCCATTTTGCATCGAGTTTCATGCAGTTACGAAGCGATTCCAAATGCACCCAAACACTATGCAACACAAAAAAACATGAGTTTATGGTCCAATGGGGTGGATCAGGTGCGTTCGTTGCGAAAAATTACAACGTGACTTCGTGGCACGAACTTATGCATTAATTGCACCAGTCCACCCCGTTTTGCACTGAGTTTCATGCAGTTACATAACGATCCCAAATGCACCCAAACACTATGAAACGCACCAAAACATAAGTTTAGGGTCCAACGGGATGGATCGAATGTGTTCGTTGCGAAAAAATTACAACGTGACTTCTTGGCACGAAGTTTTGCATTAATTGCACCAGTTCACCCCGTTTTGCACCGAGTTTCATGCAGTTACGTAACGATCCAAAATGCACCCAAACACTATGAAATGCACCAAAACATAAGTTTAGGGTACAACGGGATGGATCGTGTCTGTTCATTGCGAAAAAATTACAACGTGACTTTGTGGCACGAACTTTTGCATTAATTGCACCAGTTCACCCCGTTTTGCACCAAGTTTGCAGTTACTAAACAATCCCAAATGCACCCAAACATTATGAAACGCACCAAAACATGAGTTTAGGGTCCAATGGGGTGGATTGAGTGCATTCGTTGTGAAAAATTACAACGTGACTTCGTGGCACGAACTTTTGCGCAAATTGCACTAGTTCACCCCGTTTTGCATTGAGTTTCATACAGTTACGAAGCGATTCCAAACGCACCCAAACACTATGCAACACACCAAAACATGAGTTTATGGTCCAATGGGGTGGATCAGGTGCGTTCGTTGCGAAAAATTACAACGTGACTTCGTGGCACGAACTTATGCATTAATTGCACCAGTTCACCCCACTTTGCACTGAGTTTCATGCAGTTACATAACGATCCCAAATGCATCCAAACACTATGAAACGCACCAAAACATAAGTTTAGGGTCCAACGGGATGGATCGAATGTGTTCGTTGCGAAAAAATTACAACGTGACTTCGTGGCACGAAATTTTGCATTAATTGCACCAGTTCACCCCGTTTTGCACCGAGTTTCATGCAGTTATGTAACGATCCAAAATGCACCCAAACACTACGAAACGCACCAAAACATAAATTTAGGGTCCAACGGAATGGATCGAGTCTGTTCATTGTGAAAAAATTACAACATGACTTCATGGCACGAACTTTTGCATTAATTGCACCAGTTCACCCCTTTTTGCACCAAGTTTGCAGTTACGAAACAATCCCAAATGCACCCAAACATTATGAAACGCACCAAAACATGAGTTTAGGGTCCAATGGGGTGGATCGAGTGCATTCGTTGTGAAAAATTACAACGTGACTTCGTGGCACGAACTTTTGCGCAAATTGCACTAGTTCACCCCGTTTTGCATCGAGTTTCATGCAGTTACGAAGCGATTCCAAACGCACCCAAACACTATGCAAGACACCAAAACATGAGTTTATGGTCCAATGGGGTGGATCAGGTGCGTTCGTTGCGAAAAATTACAGCGTGACTTCGTGGCACGAACTTATGCATTAATTGCACCAGTTCACCCCGTTTTGCACTAAGTTTCATGCAGTTACATAACGATCCCAAATGCACCCAAACACTATGAAACGCACCAAAACATAAGTTTAGGGTCCAACGGGATGGATCGAATGTGTTCATTGCGAAAAAATTACAACGTGACTTCGTGGCATGAAGTTTTGCATTAATTGCACCAGTTCACCCCGTTTTACACCAAGTTTGCAGTTACGAAACGATCCCAAATGCACCCAAATATTATGAAACGCACCAAAACAAGAGTTTAGGGTGCAGTGGGATGCATCGAGTGCGTTTGTTGTGAAAAATTACAATGTGACTTCGTGGCACGAACTTTTGCATTAATTGCACCAGTTTGCCCCGTTTTGCATCGAGTTTCATGCAGTTACGTAACGATCCAAAATGCACCCAAACACTATGAAACACACCAAAACATGAATTTAGGGTCCAGTGGGATAGATCGAGTGCGTTTGTTACGAAAAATTACGTGACTTCGTGTCACTAACTTTTGCATTAATTGCACCAGTTCAACCAGTTTTGCACCGAGTTTCATGTAGTTATGAAATGATCCCAAATGCACCCAAAGACTATGAAATGCACAAAACATGAGTGTTGGATCCGATGGGGTGGATCGGGTGTGTTCTTTGCAACAAATTCTGATACGATTTCGTGGCACGATTTTTTGCATTAGTTGCACCCGTTCAGTATGGTTTGCTCCATGTTTTGTGCAGTTACAAAATCATCCGAAATGAACTAAAACACTATGCAACGCCCGAAAACATGAATTTAGGGTTTAATGGGGTGGATCGAGTGCGTTTGTTGCGAAAAATTACAATGTGACTTCGTGGCACGAACTTTTGCATTAATTGCACCAGCTCACACCATTTTGCACCGAGTTTCATGCAGTTACTTAACTATCCCAAATGCACCCAAATACTATGAAATGCACCAAAACATAAGTTTAGGGTCCAACGGGATGGATCGAGTCTGTTCGTTGCGAGAAAATTACAACGTGACTTCGTGGCACGAACTTTTGCATTAATTGCACCAGTTCACCCCGTTTTGCACCAAGTTTGCAGTTACGAAACAATCCCAAATGCACCCAAACATTATGAAACGCACCAAAACATGAGTTTAGGGTCCAATGGGGTGGATCGAGTGCATTCGTTGCGAAAAATTACAACGTGACTTCGTGGCACGAACTTTTGCCCAAATTGCACTAGTTCACCCCTCTTTGCATCGAGTTTCATGCAGTTACGAAGCGATTCCAAACGCACCCAAACACTATGCAACACACCAAAACATGAGTTTATGGTCCAATGGGGTGGATTAGGTGCGTTCGTTGCGAAAAATTACAACGTGACTTCGTGGCACGAACTTATGCATTAATTGCACCAGTTCACCCAGTTTTGCACTGAGTTTCATGCAGTTACATAACGATCCCATATGCACCGAAACACTATGAAACGCACCAAAACATAAGTTTAGGGTCCAACGAGATGGATCGAATGTGTTTGTTGCGAAAAAATTACAACGTGACTTCGTAACACGAACTTATGCATTAATTGCACCAGTTCACCCCGTTTTGCACTGAGTTTCATGCAGTTATATAACGATCCCAAATGCACCCAAACACTATGAAACGCACCAAATCATAAGTTTAGGGTCCAACGAGATGGATAGAATGTGCTCGTTGCGAAAAAATTACAATGTGACTTCGTGGCATGAAGTTTTGCATTAATTGCACCAGTTCACCCCGTTTTACACCAAGTTTGCAGTTACGAAACGATCCCAAATGCACCCAAACATTATGAAACGCACCAAAACAAGAGTTTAGGGTGCAGTGGGATGCATCGAGTGCGTTTGTTGTGAAAAATTACAACGTGACTTCGTGGCACGAACTTTTGCATTAATTGCACCAGTTTGCCCCGTTTTGCACCGAGTTTCATGCAGTTATGAAACGATCCCAAATGCACCCAAACACTAAGCAACACACCAAAACATGAGTTTATGGTCCAATGGGGTCGATCAGGTGCGTTCGTTGCGAAAAATTACAACATGACTTCGTGGCACGAACTTTTGCATTAATTGCACCAGTTCACCCCGTTTTGCACCAAGTTCCCTGCAGTTACGAAACGATCCCAAATGCACCCAAAAACTATGGAACACACCAAAACATGAGTTCAAGTTCCAATGGTGTGGATCGAGTGCGTTCGTTGCGAAAAATTACAACGTGACTTCGTGGCACGAACTTTTGCAATAATTCCACTAGTTAACCCTTTTTGCAACGAGTTTCATGCAGTTACGAAACCATACCAAATGCACCCAAACACTATGAAACACTCCAAAACATGAATTTATGGTCCAATGGGATGCATCGAGTGTGTTTGTTGCGAAAAATTACAACGTGACTTCGTGGCACGAACTTTTGCATTAATTGCACTAGTGCGCCCCATTTTGCACCGAGTTTCATGCAGTTATGAAACGATCCCAAATGCACCCAAACACTATGAAACACACCAAATCAAGAATTTAGGGTCCAATGGGAATGATCGACTGCGTTTGTTGCGAAAAATTACAACGTGACTTTATGTCACGAACTTATACATTAATTGCACCAATTCACCAAGTTTTGCACCGAGTTTCATGCAGTTATGAAACGATCCCAAATGCACCCAAAGACTATATAACACTCAAAAACATGAGTGTTGGATCCGATGGGGGTGGATCGAGTGTGTTCGTTATAACAAATTCTGACACGACTTCGTGGCACGATTTTTTGCATTAATTAGACCAGTTCAGTATGTTTTGCACCATGTTTCGTGCAGTTACGAAATCATTCGAAATGAACTCAAACACTATGCAACGCACGAAAACATGAAATTAGGTTCCAATGGGATGGATCAAGTGCATTTGTTGCGAAAAATTACAACGTGACTTCGTGGCACGAACTTTTGCATTAATTGCACCAGTTCACCCCGTTTTGCACCGAGTTTCATGCAGTTACGTAACGATCCAAAATGCACCCAAACACTATGAAACGCACCAAAACATAAGTTTAGGGTCCAACAGGATGGATCGAGTCTGTTCATTGCGAAAAATTACAACGTCACTTCGTGGCACGAACTTTTGCATTAATTGCACCAGTTCACCCCGTTTTGCACCAAGCTTGCAGTTACGAAACAATCCCAAATGCACCCAAACATTATGAAACGCACCAAAACAAGAGTTTAGGGTGCAGTGGGATGCATCGAGTGCGTTTGTTGTGAAAAATTACAACGTGACTTCGTGGCACGAACTTTTGCATTAATTGCACCAGTTTGCCCCGTTTTGCACCGAGTTTCATGCAGTTATGAAACGATCCCAAATGCACCCAAACACTAAGCAACACACCAAAACATGAGTTTATGGTCCAATGGGGTCGATCAGGTGCGTTCGTTGCGAAAAATTACAACATGACTTCGTGGCACGAACTTTTGCATTAATTGCACCAGTTCACCCAGTTTTGCACCAAGTTCCCTGCAGTTACGAAACGATCCCAAATGCACCCAAACACTATGGAACACACCAAAACATGAGTTCAGGGTCCAATGGTGTGGATCGAGTGCGTTCGTTGCGAAAAATTACAACGTGACTTCGTGACACGAACTCTTGCATTAATTGCACCAGTTCACCCCGTTTTGCACCAAGTTTCATTTAGTTACGAAACAATCCCAAATGCACCCAAACACTATGCAACGCACCAAAAATTGAGTTTATGGTCCAATGCGGTGGATTAGGTGTGTTCGTTGCGGAAAATTACAATGCGACTTCGTGGCACGAACTTTTGCACTAATTGCACCAGTTAACCCTTTTTGCACCGAGTTTCATGCAGTTACGAAATGATCCCAAATGCACCCAAACACTATGCTACATACCAAAACATGATTTTATGGTCTAGTGGGATGGATCAGGTGCGTTTGTTGTGAAAAATTACAAAGTGACTTTGTGGCACAAACTTTTGCACTAATTGCACTAGTTCACCCCGTTTTGCTTCGAGTTTCATGCAGTTACGAAGCGATTCCAAATGCACCCAAACACTATGCAACACACCAAAACATGAGTTTATGGTCCAATGGGGCCGATCAGGTGCGTTCATTGCGAAAAATTACAACGTGACTTCGTGGCACGAACTTTTGCAATAATTCCACTAGTTAACCCTTTTTGCAACGAGTTTCGTGCAGTTACGAAACCATACCAAATGCACCAAAACACTATGAAACGCTCCAAAACAGGAATTTATGGTCCAATGGGATGCATCGAGTGTGTTTGTTGCGAAAAATTACAACGTGACTTCGTGGCACGAACTTTTGCATTAATTGCACTAGTGCGCCCCATTTTGCACCGAGTTCCATACAGTTATGAAACGATCCCAAATGCACCCAAACACTATGAAACACACCAAAACAAGAATTTAGGGTCCAATGGGAAGGATCGACTGCGTTTGTTGCGAAAAATTACAACGTGACTTTGTGTCACGAACTTATACATTAATTGCACCAGTTCACCAAGTTTTGCACCGAGTTTCATGCAGTTATGAAACGATCCCAAATGCACCCAAAGACTATATAACACTCAAAAACATTAGTGTTGGATCCGATGGGGGTGGATCGAGTGCGTTCGTTGCAACAAATTCTGACACGAGTTCGTTGCACGATTTTTTGCATTAATTAGACCAGTTCAGTATGTTTTGCACCATGTTTCGTGCAGTTACGAAATCATCCGAAATGAACTCAAACACTATGTAACGCACGAAAACATGAAATTAGGTTCCAATGGGATGGATCAAGTGCATTTGTTGCGAAAAATTACAACGTGACTTCGTGGCACGAACTTTTGCATTAATTGCACCAGTTCAGCCCGTTTTGCACCGAGTTTCATTTAGTTACGTAACGATCCAAAATGCACCCAAACACTATGAAACGCACCAAAACATAAGTTTAGGGTCCAACAGGATGGATCGAGTCTGTTCATTGCGAAAAAATTACAACGTCACTTCGTGGCACGAACTTTTGCATTAATTGCACCAGTTCACCCCGTTTTGCACCAGGCTTGCAGTTACGAAACAAACCCAAATGCACCCAAACATTATGAAACACACCAAAACATGAGTTTAGGGTCCAATGGGGTGGATCGAGTGTATTCGTTGTGAAAAATTACAACGTGACTTCGTGGCACGAACTTTTGCGCAAGTTGCACTAGTTCACCCCTCTTTGCATCGAGTTTCATGCAGTAACGAAGCGATTCCAAACGCACCCAAACACTATGCAACACACCAAAACATGAGTTTATGGTCCAATGGGGTGGATCACGTGCGTTCGTTGCGAAAAATTACAACGTGACTTCGTGGCATGAACTTTTGCATTAATTGCACTAGTTCGCCCCATTTTGCACCGAGTTTCATGCAGTTATGAAACGATCCCAAACGCACCCAAAAACTATGAAACACACCAAAACAAGAATTTAGGGTCCAATGGGAAGGATCGACTGCGTTTGATGCGAAAAATTACAACATGACTTTGTGTCACGAACTCATACATTAATTGCACCAGTTCACCAAGTTTTGCACCGAGTTTCATCCAGTTATGAAACGATCCCAAATGCACCCAAAGACTATATAACACTCAAAAACATGAGTGTTAGATCCGATGGGGGTGGATCGAGTGCGTTCGTTGCAACAAATTCTGAAACGACTTCGTGGCACGATTTTTTGCATTAATTAGACCAGTTCAGTATGTTTTGCACCATGTTTCGTGCAGTTACGAAATCATCCAAAATGAACTCAAACACTATGCAACGCACGAAAACATGAAATTAGGTAACAATGGGATGGATCAAGTGCATTTGTTGCGAAAAATTACAACGTGACTTCGTGGCACGAACTTTTGCATTAATTGCACCAGTTCGCCCCGTTTTGCACCGAGTTTCATGTAGTTACGTAACGATCCAAAATGCACCCAAACACTATGAAACGCACCAAAACATAAGTTTAGGGTCCAACGGGATGGATCGAGTATATTCATTGCGAAAAAATTACAACGTGACTTCGTGGCACGAACTTTTGCATTAATTGCACCAGTTCACCCCGTTTTGCACCAAGTTTGCAGTTACGAAACAATCCCAAATGCACCCAAACATTATGAAACGCACCAAAACATGAGTTTAGGGTCCAATGGGGTGGATCGAGTGCATTCGTTGCGAAAAAATTACAACATGACTTCGTGGCACGAACTTTTGCGCAAATTGCACTAGTTCACCCCGCTTTGCTTCGAGTTTCATGCAGTTACGAAGCGATTCCAAACGCACCCAAACACTATGCAACACACCAAAACATGAGTTCAGGGTCCAATGGTGTGGATCGAGTGCGTTCGTTGCAAAAAATTACAATGTGACTTCGTGACACGAACTCTTGCATTAATTGCACCAGTTCACCCCGTTTTGCACCAAGTTTCATTTAGTTACGAAACAATCCGAAATGCACCCAAACACTATGCAACGCACCAAAAAATGAGTTTGTGGTCCAATGCGGTGGATCAGGTGTGTTCGTTGCGGAAAATTACAATGCGACTTCGTGGCACGAACTTTTGCACTAATTGCACCAGTTAACCCTTTTTGCACCGAGTTTCATGCAGTTACGAAATGATCCCAAATGCACCCAAACACTATGCTACATACCAAAACATGATTTTATGGTCTAGTGGGATGGATCAGGTGCGTTTGTTGTGAAAAATTACAAAGTGACTTTGTGGCACAAACTTTTGCACTAATTGCACTAGTTCACCCCGTTTTGCTTCGAGTTTCATGCAGTTATGAAGCGATTCCAAATGCACCCAAACACTACGCAACACACCAAAACATGAGTTTATGGTCCAATGGGGCCGATCAGGTGCGTTCGTTGCGAAAAATTACAACGTGACTTCGTGGCACGAACTTTTGCAATAATTCCACTAGTTAACCCTTTTTGCAACGAGTTTCATGCAGTTACGAAACCATACCAAATGCACCCAAACACTATGAAACGCTCCAAAACATGAATTTATGGTCCAATGGGATGCATCGAGTGTGTTTGTTGCGAAAAATTACAACGTGACTTCGTGGCACGAACTTTTGCATTAATTGCACTAGTGCGCCACATTTTGCACCGAGTTTCATGCAGTTATGAAACGATCGCAAATGCACCCAAACACTATGAAACACACCAAAACAAGAATTTAGGGTCCAATGGGAAGGATCGACTGCGTTTGTTGCGAAAAATTACAACGTGACTTTGTGTCACGAACTTATACATTAATTGCACCAGTTCACCAAGTTTTGCACCGAGTTTCATGCAGTTATGAAACGATCCCAAATGCACCCAAAGACTATATAACACTCAAAAACATGAGTGTTGGATCCGATGGGGGTGGATCGAGTGTGTTCGTTATAACAAATTCTGACACGACTTCGTGGCACGATTTTTTGCATTAATTAGACCAGTTCAGTATGTTTTGCACCATGTTTCGTGTAGTTACGAAATCATTCGAAATGAACTCAAACACTATGCAACGCACGAAAACATGAAATTAGGTTCCAATGGGATGGATCAAGGGCATTTGTTGCGAAAAATTACAACGTGACTTCGTGGCACGATTTTTTGCATTAATTAGACCAGTTCAGTATGTTTTGCACCATGTTTCGTGTAGTTACGAAATCATTCGAAATGAACTCAAACACTATGCAACGCACAAAAACATGAAATTAGGTTCCAATGGGATGGATCAAGGGCATTTGTTGCGAAAAATTACAACGTGACTTCGTGGCACGAACTTTTGCATTAATTGCACCAGTTCACCCTGCACCGAGTTTCATGCAGTTACGTAACGATCCAAAATGCACCCAAACACTATGAAACGCACCAAAACATAAGTTTAGGGTCCAATGGGATGATCGAGTCTGTTCATTGCGAAAAAATTACAGAGTGACTTCGTGGCACGAACTTTTGCATTAATTGCACCAGTTCACCCCGTTTTGCACCAAGTTTGCAGTTACGAAACAATCCCAAATGACCCAAACATTATGAAACGCACCAAAAACATGAGTTTAGGGTCCAATGAGGTGGATCGAGTGCATTCGTTGCGAAAAATTACAACATGACTTCGTGGCACGAACTTTTGCGCAAACTGCACTAGTTCACCCCGCTTTGCATCGAGTTTCATGCAGTTACGAAGCGATTCCAAACGCACCCAAACACTATGCAACACATCCAATGGGGTGGATCAGGTGCGTTCGTTGTGAAAAATTACAACGTGACTTCGTGGCACGAACTTATGCCTTAATTGCACCAGTTCACCCCGTTTTGCACTGAGTTTCATGCAGTTACATAACGATCCCAAATGCACCCAAACACTATGAAACGCACCAAATCATAAGTTTAAGGTCCAACGGGATGGATCGAATGTGTTCGTTGCGAAAAAATTACAATGTGACTTCGTGGCACGAAGTTTTGCATTAATTGCACCTGTTCACCCCGTTTTACACCAAGTTTGCAGTTACGAAACGATCCCAAATGCACCCAAACATTATGAAACGCACCAAAACAAGAGTTTAGGGTGCAGTGGGATGCATCGAGTGCGTTTGTTGTGAAAAATTACAACGTGACTTCGTGGCACAAACTTTTGCATTAATTGCACCAGTTTGCCAAGTTTTGCACCGAGTTTCATGCAGTTATGAAACGATCCCAAATGCACCCAAACACTATGCAACACACCAAAACATGAGTTTATGGTCCAATGGGGTCGATCAGGTGCGTTCGTTGCGAAAAATTACAACATGACTTCGTGGCACGAACTTTTGCATTAATTGCACCAGTTCACCCAGTTTTGCACCAAGTTCCCTGCAGTTACGAAACGATCCCAAATGCACCCAAACACTATGGAACACACCAAAACATGAGTTCAGGGTCCATCGAGTGCGTTCGTTGCGAAAAATTACAATGTGACTTCGTGACACGAACTCTTGCATTAATTGCACCAGTTCACCCCGTTTTGCACCAAGTTTCATTTAGTTACGAAACAATCCGAAATGCACCCAAACACTATGCAACGCACCAAAAAATGAGTTTATGGTCCAATGCGGTGGATCAGGTGTGTTCGTTGCGGAAAATTACAATGCGACTTCGTGGCACGAACTTTTGCACTAATTGCACCAGTTAACCCTTTTTGCACCGAGTTTCATGCAGTTACGAAATGATCCCAAATGCACCCAAACACTATGCTACATACCAAAACATGATTTTATGGTCTAGTGGGATGGATCAGGTGCGTTTGTTCTGAAAAATTACAAAGTGACTTTGTGGCACAAACTTTTGCACTAATTGCACTAGTTCACCCCGTTTTGCTTCGAGTTTCATGCAGTTACGAAGCGATTCCAAATGCACCCAAACACTACGCAACACACCAAAACATGAGTTTATGGTCCAATGGGGCCGATCAGGTGCGTTCGTTGCGAAAAATTACAACGTGACTTCGTGGCACGAACTTTTGCAATAATTCCACTAGTTAACCCTTTTTGCAACGAGTTTCATGCAGTTACGAAACCATACCAAATGCACCCAAACACTATGAAACGCTCCAAACATGAATTTATGGTCCAATGGGATGCATCGAGTGTGTTTGTTGCGAAAAATTACAACGTGACTTCGTGGCACGAACTTTTGCATTAATTGCAACAGTTTGCCCCATTTTGCACCGAGTTTCATGCAGTTATGAAACGATCCCAAATGCACCCAAACACTACGCAACACACCAAAACATGAGTTCAGGGTCCAATGGTGTGGATCGAGTGCGTTCGTTGCGAAAAATTACAACGGGACTTCGTGACACGAACTCATGCATTAATTGCACCAGTTCACCCCGTTTTGCACCAAGTTTCATTTAGTTACGAAACGATCCCAAATGCACCCAAACACTATGCATTGCACCAAAAAATGAGTTTATGCTCCAATGCGGTGGATCAGGTGTGTTCGTTGTGGAAAATTACAATGCAACTTCGTGGCACGAACTTTTGCACTAATTGCACCAGTTAACCCTTTTTGCACCGAGTTTCATGCAGTTACGAAATGATCCCAAATGCAACCCAACACTATGCTACAAAACAAAACATGATTTTATGGTCCAGTGGGATGGATCAGGTGCGTTCGTTGTGAAAAATTACAAAGTGACTTTGTGGCACAAACTTTTGCACTAATTGCACTAGTTCACCCCGTTTTGCATCGAGTTTCATACAGTTACGAAGCGATTCCAAATGCACCCAAACACTATGCAACACACCAAAACATGAGTTTATGGTCCAATGGGGTCGATCAGGTGCGTTCGTTGCGAAAAATTACAACGTGACTTCGTGACACGAACTTTTGCAATAATTCCACTAGTTAACCCTTTTTGCAACGAGTTTCATGCAGTTACGAAATCATAATAAATGCACCCAAACACTATGAAACGCTCCAAAACATGAACTTATGGTCCAATGGGATGCATCGAGTGTGTTTGTTGCGAAAAATTACAATGTGACTTCGTGGCACGAACTTTTGCATTAATTGCACTAGTTCGCCCCATTTTGCACCGAGTTTCATGCAGTTATGAAACGATCCCAAATGCACCCAAAAACTATGAAACACACCAAAACAAGAATTTAGGGTCCAATGGGAAGGATCGACTGTGTTTGTTGCGGAAAATTACAACGTGACTTTGTGTCACGAACTTATACATTAATTGCACCAGTTCACCAAGTTTTGCACCGAGTTTCATCCAGTTATGAAACGATCCCAAATGCACCCAAAGACTATATAACACTCAAAAACATGAGTGTTGGATCCGATGGGGGTGGATCGAGTGCGTTCGTTGCAACAAATTCGGAAACGACTTCGTGGCAAGATTTTTTGCTTTAATGAGACCAGTTCAGTATGTTTTGCACCATGTTTCGTGCAGTTACGAAATCATCCAAATGAACTCAAACACTATGCAACGCACGAAAACATGAAATTAGGTAACAATGGGATGGATCAAGTGCATTTGTTGCGAAAAATTACAAACGTGACTTCGTGGCACGAACTTTTGCATTAATTGCACCAGTTCGCCCCGTTTTGCACCGAGTTTCATGTAGTTACGTAACGATCCAAAATGCACCCAAACACTACGAAACGCACCAAAACATAAGTTCAGGGTCCAACGGGATGGATCGAGTATATTCATTGCGAAAAAATGACAACGTGACTTCGTGGCACGAACTTTTGCATTAATTGCACCAGTTCACCCCGTTTTGCACCAAGTTTGCAGTTACGAAACAATCCCAAATGCACCCAAACATTATGAAACGCACCAAAACATGAGTTTAGGGTCCAATGGGGTGGATCGAGTGCATTCGTTGCGAAAAATTACAACATGACTTCGTGGCACGAACTTTTGCGCAAATTGCACTAGTTCACCCCGCTTTGCATCGAGTTTCATGCAGTTACGAAGCGATTCCAAACGCACCCAAACACTATGCAACACACCAAAACATGAGTTTATGGTCCAATGGGGTGGATCAGGTGCGTTCGTTGCGAAAAATTACAACGTGACTTCGTGGCACGAACTTATGCATTAATTGCACCAGTTCACCCCGTTTTGCACTGAGTTTCATGCAGTTACATAACGATCCAAAATGCACCCAAACACTATGAAACGCAACCAAATCATAAGTTTAGGGTCCAACGGGATGGATCGAATGTGTTCGTTGCGAAAAAAATTACGTGACTTCGTGGCACAAAGTTTTGCATTAATTGCACCAGTTCACCCCGTTCTACACCAAGTTTGCAGTTACGAAACGATCCCAAATGCACCCAAACATTATGAAACGCACCAAAACAAGAGTTTAGGGTGCAGTGGGATGCATCGAGTGCGTTTGTTTTGAAAAATTACAACGTGACTTCGTGGCACGAACTTTTGCATTAATTGCACCAGTTTGCCCCGTTTTGCACCGAGTTTCATGCAGTTATGAAACGATCCCAAATGCACCCAAACACTATGCAACACACCAAAACATGAGTTTATGGTCCAATGGGGTCGATCAGGTGCGTTCGTTGCGAAAAATTACAACATGACTTCGTGGCACGAACTTTTGCATTAATTGCACCAGTTCACCCAGTTTTGCACCAAGTTCCGTGCAGTTACGAAACGATCCCAAATGCACCCAAACACTATGGAACACACCAAAACATGAGTTCAGGGTCCAATGGTGTGGATCGAGTGCGTTCGTTGCGAAAAATTACAACGTGACTTTGTGACACGAACTCATGCATTAATTGCACTAGTTCACCCCGTTTTGCACCAAGTTTTATTTAGTTACGAAACGATCCCAAATGCACCCAAACACTATGCAACGCACCAAAAAATGAGTTTATGGTCCAATGCGGTGGATCAGGTGTGTTCGTTGCGGAAATTACAATGCGACTTCGTGGCACGACTTTTGCACTAATTGCACCAGTTAACCCTTTTTGCACCGAGTTTCATGCAGTTACGAAATGATCCCAATGCACCCAAACACTATGCTACATAACAAAAACATGATTTTATGGTCCAGTGGGATGGATCAGGTGCGTTCGTTGTGAAAAATTACAAAGTGACTTTGTGGCACAAACTTTTGCTAATTGCACTAGTTCACCCCGTTTTGCTTCGAGTTTCATGCAGTTACGAAGCGATTCCAAATGCACCCAAACACTATGCAACACACCCAAAACATGAGTTTATGGTCCAATGGGGCCGATCAGGTGCGTTCGTTGCGAAAAATTATACGTGACTTCGTGGCACGAACTTTTGCAATAATTCAACAAGTTAACCCTTTTTGCAACGAGT